>NC_081342.1:4802505-4979356 GCF_029784015.1 Lycium ferocissimum | reverse complement strand
ATTGATTATACTAAGACTTGGCACAATTGGGTTTAGATGCTATAACATAAAAGATGACTTGTTCTGTGGATATGGATTCATATTGACTTGTACTTGTTGGTTTATATGTTTTTCTTGCTTGTTGCCTTTATATACGTTATCTAGTCTTAGTCGGCCTATGATACCTACGAGCCTAGTGTTGTGCTCATTACTACTTCGCTACACTCCTTCGGAGTGTAGAGTTATTTCGTGTGATGTTCGGAGTCTCACGACCGTTTCGAGGCATTCGTCAAAGACGTTTGGGTGAGCTATTGCAACCCAGTCTCTCCTTAGATTTCGTTGTTCTCTATCCTTAAACGAAGTCGTATCGGTTTACAGTCCGTTATCTATTCAAATTGTAAACTTCTTAAGCTCTTGTATGAGTCTAGACCGGATTTTTGGGAATTTCTTATAATAAAAGTATTTATTCCGCATGTTGTATCAAATTAAGGTAGTTATCTGAAGGGTTCGCCCACCAGGGAGGGTTAGTGTGGGTGCCCGCATGATCCATGATTTGGGTCGTGACAGTAACTTTCCGAAATAGAGGGATAAAGCCATTTGGGATGTCATGATATATGGGCGGATACAGAGGCGGACCCAGAATTGGAAGACGACGGCGGCATCACCAAAGGCAGATGCACGTTAGTCGAAGAGATGTCACGCAACACCGCCTTAAAATTATAATAAAACACTCATAGAACTATTGTACTAGCATATAAATATAAATTAAATTGTATACTTTAATGAAATTTTTTCTGTGGACTGGTGCAAAAAAATATATGCTGCAGCCAGAGGCGAATCTAGAATTTCTAGAGTATGGGTTCACTATTAAAAAAAGAGCAAAAAAAATGCATTAAATGGGGATTGATTCTTGAACCTCTAGGTAAATAATTTAACCTTCAACCAAGTGCAGTACTGAGTCTTTTGTAGCATGTGTTCCTAAAGGTAATATTAGATATATTTTGAGAAATATACATATAATATACTGAGTTTAATCGGATGACCATGTGTTCACGGGACCTTAATTTTACCCCTAAATTCGCCCCTGACTGCAGCCCAGGTTCGAACTCGGGCTAAGCGTCAGAGAGCAAGGACATAAGGGCGCGCTGACCAAATGGACCGCTCCAACAGATGTGTTTGATGGGTCCTTTTAAATATATGATAGATATTCAAGGTATATACGCATATATACACAGAGTTTTTTCTGAAGTTACAGGGGGCACGTGTCCCCTCTCCTAATAGGCTAGGTCCGCCCCTGGGCGGATATACGTAAGCCTTATAAAGTGAAGGGGCTGTATCTTTACGTACTTGCAGTTGTGCAAGTTTGGTGGACAAAGAAATAATATTTTTATGTAGGAATGTTATGGGATTGTTTCTGAAATTGTGCATAAGTTGTCTTCTGTAAGGCCTTGCTGGTTATATTAGCGAGGTTCTAAGATTGCAGATGACATCACCTAACTGAAAGTAAATATGTTGTCTTTTCTATAAGTTTGCTATGAGGTACGATGCTCTTGAACTTGTACATGAGGTGATACATCATACAGTAAATTCGGAGCGAATAGTTGCGAAAAAGTTTTCCACATTGGTAATAGTTATGCTGGAGTCTGGAGGCTACCAAAAAGTTCTGATGTGAGGATGACGATTAAAAGTATTGGCGGGCAGAAGCACTTTGGCTCTAGCAGTGTAGTATTGAAAGATTAATTTCGTGTAATGTCTCATGCCATGCCTCTTTATAAAGCATTTAACTTTTTTGGCTCTAAAGTTGTATATTAAGAATGTATGGATTTTTCTGCCAAAATATATTTTATGTAGTACATATATAGTCAATAAAATTTTATACTTTATATCATATCCTAATTATACACTGCTATTACTTATATCCATTTGTTATTGTCTGTAAAAATTAATGGATGACATAAGGCTTTGAGAATGTGAACTAGACAATAGAACATCTAACTCTTAAAAGGTCATTTCTTATGTTGGGCACGGGCAACCTTATCTAGTATGCAAATATTCATGGGTCTTGAGACAGCCACGAATACTCATGGTGATAGCTTGTGGGGGTTGCTGCCTTCATTTTGCCAAATGTTAATATTCACGCATTTAAGAAATATCTTAATAATGTCTCAGATAGATGGTTTAAGTTGGTGGTGATGGTATATATGATGATGGTGTTGGTGATTTTGAGTAGTAGTGAAAGAAGAAGGGTTGGTTTGGTAAGTTGACATGTCATTTTGGCTAAAATGGATGAATTTAATGAAAGAAAGGCAAATTTGAACAACTTTTATAACTTTAAGCACATATATGGACCGATAGTACTACGGAGGACAATATAATTAAAACTTTTTCAACAAAGGAGATAATAGGACCCGACCGATTTTTTGGCCACATCACACATTTTATAAATTTTCTAATTCGAATACCATCCAATTATTGCTTTTGTTTCAATTTACGTGTCGGACTTTTCTATTTAACACATTATGTTTTAAAAAAAGTCACTTTTTATATGAAGCAATTTTATAGTTCTAATATTTCATGTGAGTACATATTTAATATCACAAAATTTAAAATACATTTAATACATTATATACATCTTTGATTTAAAAAACACAAAATTTAGGAAACACCATTACTTTCTTAAATTCTATACCTACTCAAAAAACTAACCACATAAAGTTGTCATATTAGTGGTTGGGGCAATTCGTGGTGGAGTATTCTCTTGACAGAACACTTCTATTATTGCTTCCTACTAAGCCCGTCAACCGGTTCGGGTTAACCGGTTCAAAACGTGTCGACAAAAATCGTAATGTGGAACCGCCAACGTTTGGCCAATCCGTTTAATAAATACCGATCCGATTTTAATTTTTTTGGGACCGGAACCGGTTAAACCGAATCGGACCGGTTAAACCGGTCGAATTAATTTTTTTTTTTTTAAATGTAGCTGTTGGTCATGGGTCGGACCCAGTTAACGGTCCATTTGCAAAAATGGTCGTTGCCAAGCAGGTTCCAAACCCTCATTTTGGCCCCCAACCCCCAAACTTTTTTTTTAACACTTTAACCCATCCCCCACCCCTATATAAACCCCTCTCCATTTTCATTTTAATCCACACCAATTAACTCTTCTCTTTCTCTCAATCTCTCAATTATAGTTACTTTGCAACAATTAGCCACTTTAAATTTCTCTCAATTAAATATTATAAAGTCTTATTATAGTTTCAATTATTAATTTTGCAATTATAATATTGTTGGTGGAGTTGGTGATTTTGCAACAATCCGAAGTAGCTTTGGTGGATTTGCAATTCTAGCCGCCTTCACTTTGTTGGAAATTAGTCCGGCAATTTGGTACCTTCTTTCCAACTCTATATTTATTTTTCGCAATTTAATTTGTTGCAATTTATTTTCTTGTGATTTATTTGAGTGTGATTTAAATTAATTCTATTTAATAATGGCGAAGAGATTTAGACGTGGTGCCGGTAGTAGTGGTATTGTTAGGGGTGGGTTTAATGAGGAAACATTTGTGGAAGAAACACCTAATTTAGGTATTGATGTTGGTGAAAATAATCCACTTTTAGATCATGAGGCAATGCAACAACATTATACCGGCACTTTTAATGAAATTTATGATGATGATGATGAAACACAAGCCCCCGAAAATCCCATAGGAGATACAGGTCCTGCACAATCACATACACAAGACAAACCGCCTAGAACTCGTAAGCCAACCGCCAAAATTTGAAATTTTATGACTAAGGATAATGAAAGCCAAACAACTAAATGTAACATATGTAGACAAGTATTTGCTTTTAGGCAAGGAACTAGTAAGGATAGTGGAACAGGTACACTAAATAGTCATATGAGAAAGAAACATATGGATGTTTGGGGAGAGCAAACGGGTTCGACTGTAGGGGGTATTCAAATGACGATAGACCCACGAACCGGTAAAAAATTTAAGTATGACAAGAAAAAAGAGCGTGTAGAGATAGCTAAAATGGTAGCTTATGATTGTTTATCATTTTCCTTTCCTTCGGGTTTGGGGTTTGTTACTTACATTCAACGTTGTTATAATCCGTTATTTGAGGGTATTCCTAGAAGTACTTGTAGAGCGGATGTTATAGATTTGTATAAAAAATATAGATTTTATTTGCGTCATGTATTTAATTCTTTAAATTGTAATGTTTCTCTTACTACGATTTGGGTCTTAGTCTTAACAAGTTAGATTTTTTTGCTATTACATGTCATTGGGTTGATGATAATTGGATTATGCAAAAAAGAATTATAGCTTTTTTATATGATGAAGGGAATTGAAAGGTTGTCACGACGGAAAATTTTTAGCGGATTCAATGTCTACTATTATGAGATTTTTTAACATTTATAGAAAAACACTTGTATTGCTTTAGATAATGCTTCTAATAATACAAAGGCGGTTGGTCTTTTAAAAAGGGAATTAAACCCTACACTAAAAAATATTTTTCATGTGAGATGTAGTTGTCACATTTTAAACTTAATTGTTAAAGATGGTCTGGTGAGTTTTGAAGATTCTATTCAAAAAGTTAGAGATGCGGTTGCGTTTCTTTTTTGTAATGTTAATAGGGGAAGACTGAGAGATTTTAAGAATTGTTGTGTGGAAAATAACCTTAGACCTAGGAAAATTCAAGTAGAAATTGAGACTAGGTGGAACTACACTTACATTATGCTACAACAAGCATATGAGTATAGGATTCCCATACAACAAGTTCACAACAAATATAATATTAATAATGATGATTGGTTAAATTTTACGGACTGGGAAGATGTTAAGGAATGTGTTGAACTTTTACAAAATTTTTATAATGCAACTCTTGCTTTTTCTAGACAATTCTATCCCACGGTAACTGGAATTTTAGCTTACTTAGCGGAAATTGCTAGAGTTTTACAAGAGTATAAAAATAAATCCGGTTATCAAGCGGCTATTTTTAATATGACAACAAAATTTAAGAAGTATTTTTTTCTCATCCCAACTTTATTTATATTGGGTTCTCTTTTAAATCCTTGTTTTAAAAATGTCTTGTACTAGAGCATTGGTTAATCAAATTTATACCTTTTTAGAAGTTGAAGAGGAAGTTGAACCATCTTTAGCTGAAGCCGAGCCTATTGATGCCGAGTTTAGAAAAGTTTTTAGTCATTATTCTAATTTGGAAGAAAATGCTACACCCGTTGCTCCACGTCCTACTACTTTTCAAAGTAGCAAAAGAACTGTCGGGTTTGTCGCATTTAAAAGTTTTACATTCACATCCAACTCCTTCTTCTAATGCAAACTTTGATGAATATCACCTTTATTTGATGCAGCAAAATGTGGATATCGACCAACTAGATGATTTGGACGTCTTAGCATGGTGGAAGAAATACAAGGCGAGTCATCCGATACTTTCAAGAATGGCTCGAGATATCCTTACGGTTCAAATATCAACCGTGGCTTCGGAGAGTGAATTTAGCCAAGGAAGACAATAAATTGGAGACCATAGACACACATTATCCGGGTTTAGCTTGCAAGTACTAGTGTGTATTCGCGATTGGATTAGATCGGAGCGACGCAACCAAAACTTAGAAGTGGTGGAAGGCGAAGAGGAAGAGATTGAAGATTTGATAGCAAGTGGAGCGGACCAAATGGAAGACTTTGAAGATATCTCCATGGCCGAATATGATATAGGGGAAATTAACCAAATGATTGACAATTGGTGATTTTATTATTCTACTATTTCTTTGCAACTCATGTATTATTTGCAAGTTAAAAAAAACTACTTGCAAATAAATGTTATCCAAGAATGAATAAAATATATGGCTCATTGAGCTTTCTTCTATTTACTTGTGTTCATACATTTACTTATATTAAGTTAGGAATATACCTAAAATATACTAAGAATATACTTATAATATACATCTACTTAAATTAAAAACTAAAAAGTTATATACTTGAAAAATAACTAAAATATACTAAGAATATACTTATAATATAAATATTCTTAA
The DNA here is from genome assembly GCF_029784015.1 of Lycium ferocissimum. Taxonomy (NCBI): domain Eukaryota; kingdom Viridiplantae; phylum Streptophyta; class Magnoliopsida; order Solanales; family Solanaceae; genus Lycium; species Lycium ferocissimum. Next base: position 4,973,335 of record NC_081342.1, on the reverse strand, counting down.
TTTATAAAATACGAATTTATAAACTTAGAAAAAAAATAAGCTATAAATAACTTAATTTATAATATATAAGTTATAAGTATACATATAACTTAAACATATATATATATATAACCTAAGTATATTGATATATATAAGTATATTCTTAGTTCCCTTGTTTCCCTTGTTTTCCCTGTTTTCTTTTGGTAAATTAACTTTTTAAAACAACCTCCCTACCTTCCAAGGTGGGGTAAGGTCTGCGTACACTTTACCCTCCCCAGACCTCATGTCGTGGGATCCAACTGGGTATGTTGTTGTTGTTGTATAAGTATATTCTTAGTATATTTTAGGTGTATATATATATATATATATATATATATATATATATATATATATATATATGCTGTATTGCTGTTAGTCAGTAAATATATAAACTTTACTTATAAACTTATATAACATATGTAAATATACCTACAATATACTAATAAATACTATAATATATATACTATACAAAAAAAAAAAACATTTGGACAGTTTCGAACCGGACCGGTCCGGTTTCGAACCGGACCGGTCCGGTTTCGATTTTTTAAGAACCGGTTAAACCGGAATCGGTGGCCGGTTCCGATTTTTAAACCGAAAACCGGCCGGTTTGTTAACCGGTTACCGGTCCGGTCTGATTCGAATCGGTTAATAGGCTTACTTCCTACTATTGAGTGAGTGAATAAATTAAGTCGTGTGGCTAAAAAACACCGCGCGTACGTCGTTTTTTGGGCTAGTTGGAAACTTATACAATCACAAACAGAACTTGTAACTCTTTGTCACTGGGGCTCGTGTTTTCTTTCCCTATTCGATAAATAATACTACTCCCTTTTGTCTCAATGTGATATATTTTTCTTTTGGTCTGTCTCGAAAAAAATGTCACCTCAATAATTAGAAAAAATTTAACTTTAAAATTCATCTTGTATCCTTTAGGAAATGATTTATAGTCACATAACGTCTAAGGTAAAGTTGTTTACAGAAAGGAGAAGTCTATATCTTTGTTGATAATGAATCTATCTATATACAATAGGAGAGGCAAAAGAATAATAGGCTGGTAAGTGTCATCGTCACAAAAAACAGAATTTAAAAATACAAAATAAAAAAATAAAAAAAACTGCAACAATTAAAAAGAAACTGCCATCATAAAATTTTGAATTTAAAATTGAAAATTAAAAGAAAAAACTGCCAGATCAAGTGGTTAAAGCATCACAAAACATGAAAGAAGGTGTTTTACAATTTACAGAGTCCGACTTTCTCACAGTTAGTTCTCAATTTTTGGAACGTATATTCACGTCCTTATCCCTTTTTCATACTTGAAAAAGGTGTATATTCGCATCTCGAAACGTTACAGCAAGAAGATTAGGTTCTCATGACAGTTAAATTTAACAGGTAATGATGCAACTAAGGGCGGTCCTTTAGCACCTCCATCCACGGCAGCGAAGAAGCGGTGACGGGCGCTCCACAGTTAAAAGAACCAGAAGAAAGGGCTTCGATTAGTTCGTCAACATATGTCAGCCACGGCGCGGGTAGCATCTAAGTGTCAACATGGTTCATTGTTCCAGGAACAACATGCAATTCAAGGCGCCGGATTTTTTTTTTTTTAGAATTACTTCAACCAATTGACTATTATCTCTCAAAATTAAGATCAAGAATAGTTGTGTGAGATACAATTTTTAAGAGTGCTTAGAAGTGAAAAATTTTGAGACGCCAACTTGCAAGAATTTTAAAACAAGGCGCTTTAATTAAAGAAGAATTAAACTAAAATGAAAAGAATAATAATCTGGAGTAATAGCTCAAAAGATAAAAATTTAGACAAGAATATATCCAACAAAAAATTAAGGCAAAAACCCAATAATATAAAATTAGAAGAAGTGTATTGCAAAAAATGTTGACGCACATTTTAAAACATTGGTCGACCAAGCTATTTGGTTGGAATACTTCATTACAACACTCCTAGGTTAGTGAAAATAAAAAACAGAACACTTTGAAAACTCGACAGCACAGATCATTGACTCTAAATAGCAATTATTTAGTAAATTTTTTTATAATTTTGCAATAAACTCCTTTATCTAAATATTATTTTTAATTATGAAGGATTTTCTTTTATGCAGCGGTTCATTCACTTTAGCTATCGGAACATTTGTGGTGGAAATCATCTATGACTTATAAATCCTAATAGTTACAGGAATGTGCTGAAAACAAGTTGGAGTCGAGCAGCGTTTGGAATGATTAGGTAGTTTCAATTTTTTTGGGTAATAAATCATTTTCTTGTCTTTTTACACGATGAAATTAACTTTAAAAAGAAATATGATTTCGGGCAAAATCAGAAGCAAATTCTATTTGTTTTTAGTGTAGTCGCTTTGTGAAATTATTAGCAAGGTTCCAGTTTTGAGTATCGTCTTGCGTCCTATATATTGTAGCATAACTCATAGTATGTATAAGAATTAGAATATTACAAATGGGATATCCTGAATTGTCAACCCTACAGGTTCATAATTTGCTAAATCTTTTGTGATATGGATGGTAATAACAAAGGTATGGTGCTATATCGATCTTCTGTTGTGACTGCTTATGTTGGTATGTGTGTGTATATAAGTTCGAATGTTTTAATGTATGTGTATATGAAGTTGTCTCAAATGGCTGCTAGGGATATTTGTTTCCTCTTTTCTTGAGGAATCTTATTGAGTCAGCAGGCATCTCCTATGCCTGGTGTACAACTGTATAGACTAAAGTAATCGGAGATATTGGTAGAATAACTTTTAGAGAATGTATTTTATCTGTATTGGTACTCGAGGTTCGTTGTGTTTATAGGCCTTTAGAATATAATGCAAGTTTTGTTGACAGGATCTATTTGCAGTCATCCAGGTTATTTAACAAAGTGATTTCTCAATCTTGGGAGATCAATACTATTTGTGAGGACATAGGGCTTTCAACAAGATCATTTGCAAGAGTTTTTTTTTTATTTTTTTTATTTTTAAATTTCTAAGTAATGGAACACCTCTTAGACACTGCTTAGTTCAGTGTACATATATGTTCGTTTGGAGAAATCATGGTAATATTTGTTTCCTATATTATTATGTAATGAGGCCTATAATTCAAATTGACTGCTGCTTTATATTAGTACAATCGTGCTTTCACGTGAAAGAGAGATCTAATGTCAAGCTTTAAAGAATTCTTTTAGATTGAAATAACCTATAGAACTGGTGTAAACACTCGATGTAGACAAGTATTTATTGTTTGTGGAACATTTCTGAAGCTAGATTTTAACTAAATATACTCTCACGCATTGATTTGGTACTCATTTCCTCATGCCCTCATCTAGGATGTGGTGGAATAGTTGAAATTTCTCTCTTTTTAATTGGGTTAGAGTGGAAAAGCTTTTGACAGTGAGTGTGTTATCGGGTTTGTAAGCTTATCGAGTATATTCACATTAGTTTGGTAAGTAGATATCGAATATCATATAATCAAATAAGAAAGAAAAAGAAAAAAAACCTTTTTAAATACGTCAATGGTATATAATAAGAATATTTTTTAGTTTACATATAAAAACTTCTAAGTAATTGCAATCGTGATACGATATGTGGCAAGTTAAATTTTTAATATAAATTTTCTATTTAAGTATACATCATCGATGACGTTAAATTTAGTATATTACAATAGTTATATTTATGGTTTCACAAATTTCTTGATTATAAATATATCAATGTTATACGACAAAAAATTTATTATATCAAACAAATAAGTTAACTTTTAAAGATTGATTTCTTTTGATACAGCCGCGCATCGCGCGGGTACGAATACTAGTAAGATATTAATACAAGAGGGTGGATCCATAAGGATCTGGAAAGAAACCATTCAAAATAAATGACAACCTTTACAATTAAGAATAAGTTAAAATAGGGAAACTAAATCTGTAATTAAGGGGAGAGAATATTTTATAATCATCTAATATATATCTCTAATATAAGGTATATTTTAGATCACAAATGTTAAAAGTCTTTTTTTCTTTCCTTTAAACATTATGACAAGTTAATGGTGATACGTAAATTGAAATGGGGGAATAATAAATATAAGCACCAAATAATTTTGCGGTAGACCACACAACGTCAGATTCCAAAGTCCTTGTCGTTCCTACCAATTCTTACCATTTTGGTTGCCCTATTTTCCATATGTTTCCACGAGAAAATAATAATTCTATATTTATTACTCATCCACCGGAGCTACTCATTCCGTTTGAAAATATTTATCGTCCTTATTAAAAATACTTATCTTAAAATATTTGTCGTTTTATTTAATCAAAACAAAATTAAGTAACATTTTTCCATTTTACCCTTGTATTAATTAGCAACATTTAAGAGGTTTTCACCCTTGATAGAATATATATTTATTGAGGAGAGATAACATGAAATACGTTAAGAGGGTAAAATAATCAAAATTCTACCGTTATAAATGCTTCTTAAGGGGGTTGTAAATAAAAAATGCGACAAACATTTTGAGACGGAGGGAGTAATTATGTAAAGTCACTTTCTTGCTGAAATGTGATGCTATGTGAGTCCATATCGTGAATTGATTAGCCCACAACCATACACAATGTAAATAATAGGAGTAATAAAAAATAACACAATAATTTGACGAAGTCCATCCAAGCTTACGTCTTTGAAGCAAAATCAGACAAGGTTTCAACTATGAGTATAGTACAACAGATTCTCAATTGCAACCCTTTATATAAATCTCAAGTAGTCGCAAGGACAATGGCTTCCAAACCTAAAAGGACGATATATTTCTCAAACCTACAAGGACAATGGGTTGCAAATTACCAGAAAATCTGACATAATTAGAATACACAAAAAACCTCGCAAGGAATACTCTACTGAGTACTACTGCACACGCCAATCATGTCGAGGCAATGTAAACTCCTTGGCTGAAACTGCCTTGATCTTCATATAAGCTGGATTATCATGTGGAGACATTTTCTTCATAGTTATCTTTATATAAATTAGATTATTATGTGCCCTCATATTCATATAAGGTGGATTATTGGCTAGACAGTTTTGGAACTTCTTTTGAAGATGCAATCCTGCTAATGAACAAATTTCAGCTGTATTAGTTATATAGCCAAAACATATTCAGTCCGCATGGACCCTATTTTTATAATGTCAAACGTTAATTGTGTTTAATATATATATATAAAGTGCAAGCACATTTTTTTATTCTATAGCTAGACAATACTTAGCGACCCTGAATTTTTTCTGATAATGACAAATTTAAATTTAGTATGTACGTCACAAAATACTTTTCTTACCATAGGAGTCGTTTTTAGCCTCTGATTTGCTACCTGATGATAACATCTTCATTTAATAAATGCATCACACTAGTATAGTTGGTTTAAATTTGTGGAGTCTTTCTTCTTGTACTGTTATTTAAACGTTTCGTTCTTTAGTATACTTACATGTTAAATCTATCAAAATCCAAAAGATCCACCATATCTAATTCTGTCGGATACCTTTTAATGAACACTCAAACATAGGGTCCATGCCTGATGCCATCACTGTAATCTCAAAAGTCATAATCAAACACGGAAAACATGCTCTTAATGAACATTCAAAATCACCATCTTTTTGGAGTTTGACTTTGATATATTGACAGAGTAAAAAAAAAAAAAAAACTTAGATACTCTTAAGAATAACTATAGATAACGAGTAAAAAAGAGACGAGATTAATGATATGCTTATCTGCTACAACATATTAAAGCACAATTGTAATTTAAATTTCCTTGGATATTAGTATATACAAGTTAAATTCCTTTTAGTTTTCACTTTGAATTCTCTCAATCGAAATGCCAATGCCGTGCAAATATTGGACAACATTTCGTGCACGTTAGATGCCAATCGAGTCGGGAACATCACAAACTAAATGAAAAGTACATACAGCTAAACTTACCCTATAAAACTATGACACTTTAGAAGAACTTCCCAAGTTAAATTCATGGAGAGAACTAAGGAAAATAGTCCTAGTATCCTACTATTTCCTTGGCTAGGTATTGGCCATGTAAACCCCTTTTTGGCGCTAGCCAAGAAATTATCAAAAATGAACTTCCACATATATTTTCTTTCTACACCCATTATTCTCAAATCTATCAAGAAAACCTTAGATAAAAACTCCTCTAGTAACAATTTCCCCATACAACTTGTTGAATTTCACTTGCCTTATTTGCATAAGTTACCCCCTCACCACCATACAACTAATGGACTCCCTCCCCATCTCAATTCCACTCTCATTCAAGCCTTTCAAATGGCTTCTTCCAAATTTCCAAGCATCATTGAAACTCTAAAACCTAACTTGATTATCTATGATGGGTTCCAACCATGGGCATCAACTATAGCTTCATCATGCAATATTCATGCTATTATGTTTTTTGTTTCTTCAACTTCTAATCTTGCCTACCTCTATCACCAATTTCTTCATGGAATTCCAAGCCTTACATCTTTTCCTTTTTCTTCCTTATACCTTCATGACTATGAGATCAAGAAATTAGGTATGCAACCGATAGAACCACGCGATGACAAAGCATTTGGATACATTATCCTTAAATCCTTTGAACAATCTCATGACATTGTTTTGTTGAACACTTTTAGGGAGACTGAGGGGAAGTACATAGATTATGTTTCTACCATAGGAAATAAGGAGCTGATACCAATTGGTCCACTCATTCTCGAGGAGGCTATAGGTGAAGAGGAGCATTTCGTGACAATTCAATCATGGCTAGACAAGAAGGAAAAATGTTCATGTGTTTATGTGTCATTTGGAAGTGAACGTTTCTTCTCAAAGCAAGAAATTGAAGAGATAGCCAGTGGGCTTGAGCTAAGCAAAGTTAATTTTATTTGGACAATCAAATTCACAATAGGGGTGAACACTACAATAGAAGAAATGGTTCCGCAAGGTTTTCTTGAAAGTACAAACGGAAAAGGGATGGTTATTGAAGGATGGGTGCCACAAACCCAAATTTTGAACCATTCAAGTATTGGAGGTTTTGTAACTCACTGTGGATGGAATTCGATATTAGAGAGCATGAGTTTTGGCGTACCAATAATAGCCATGCCTATGAATCATGATCAACCATTTAATTCAAGATTAGTGGAGGAACTTGGAATAGGGGTGGAGATTTTGAGAGGTGAAAATGGGGAAATAAAGAGAGAAGACGTGGCAAAAGGAATAGGGAAGGTGGTGGGGGAGATGACTAGAAAAGAAGTAAATTTGAAAGCTAGAGAATTGAGTGAGAAGATAAAAATGAAAGGGGAGAAAGTTATAGATGAAGGGGTTAAGAAGTTGTTGAAGCTTTTGTGTTGATTCATAAGGGATTGATGGATTGAATTTGGACATTATAGGATTTACCTAATAGTGATTCAAATACAAGAATTTAAAATACATATTACATCAAATGCTGTAATCTAGAGATAGGCTTCTTATGATCTTGTCGATCTACATGAGTTCAAACTCTAGTTGAACTCTACTCCTAAAACAAAGTTGAAATCTACTCCTTCCTAATCCAATATATCTTTTGGAGGCGGCTTAAAATAAAACATGAATAATGATTTCACTTTGTATATATAGGTGCTACATGAATCTTATTTCTTGCAGTTTTTTTTTTCTCTAGAATATAGTCTAAAGTCTAACTAGCAGTATATGCGTTGGTTTAAACTTCTAATCAGTCATACTTTAAAAGAAATGCCTAGGAACATTTCAACACAAATAAAGACATATTTTTAAATGGAAAACGTGTCAGAATTAATCTTGAAAACGTCACTCCTCCAAATAGATTTGGAGGGGCAGCTGCTTATAGGTCAATACGCAATTGAAGTCAAAACAAAATCTTAGCGAATCCAACATTAGTTCAATGAATCCAACTGCCAACATCTAAAAAAAAAAAATTCAATCCAATGTTAGTACAGAGCCTATTCAACGTTTATTAATTATTTAAACTAACACAAAGTGTGCTCGTGAAACTGGATATAAACGTTGGCGTATTTGTATTAGGCATACGTCCATCGACGGTTGAGTTAGGCATATGTCCATTGACGGGTTATTTTGAGTCTAGTTCAAGATAGACTCTCTAAAACTTGAGCAGATTTTGAGCTGCATTTCTAATCCAAATTGACCCACAAGAAAATTAAGGGATAATTTCAATAATATACAATACAACATAAAATATTACATTCACGTAGTCATATTTTTAATTTACATCTGCATAGCCAACTTTCTTTTTTGAACAGTATTTATACACACGATGTACAACATTATACACTTACTGTAGATAATATATCAACCTTGTATAAAAGTGTATAATAATGTATAAAAGGGTCATTTTGGGTAATATTAGAAATATGGGCCATTATTGTTTTGAATTTGATTCATATGAAATAGTCATGATAAACTAAGAAAAAACTTTTATTAGTTTGATTTGATTATAAAGCAAACTGTTGAATATTTGCTTTAGAACTGCAAATCTTTTTACTTCAGTAATTTATTAAGTTTTACCTAGTCAACTAGTTAGACCTAGTATTTAGGAGTTGATTTCTATTTGAATTTTGAATAAATAGTATTTTCTAGTCTTTAGGAATTTGTTATTTTCAAAGTGATTTTCTTTGCTTATCTTTAGATTTTTAAGTTAGTATTTTCTATTATAAATTGTAGTCTTATACCGGTAAAAATTTATAAATTGTAGTCTTATCTTTTGAAGAAAAATATATCGAGCTTTCAACTTCAGTTCATAAGCTCTCTTCTTTCTTGTACTCTACTGCATTCAACTTTAATTCTTAAAGTTTTCTTCCTCTGTATTTTCCTGTATTTTCTTTGTTTCAAAAACTACAATTGGTATCTAGAGCCGTTTTTTTCTTAAGGGACTTGTGAGTAAAGAAATGGATTCCGAAAATAGTTTTTCACGAATGGCTCCTTCTGCTTTCGATGGCGAAAATTACCAACTGTGTGCTATTAGAATGTAAACTTACTTGGATGCCCTTGATCTTTGGGAAGCTGTGGAAGAAGATTATGAAATTAATCCACTGCCAAACAATCCCACCATGGCCCAAATCAAGAGCCACAAGGAACAGAAAACCAGGAAGTCCAAAGCGAAAAACTTTGTTTGTTGTTGTTTCAACAACTATTTTCACGAGAATTATGTCTCTCACATCACCAAAAGAAATTTGGGATTATTTGAAGAAAGAATATGTTGGAGATGAGAGAATACGAGGGATGCAAGTTTTAAATTTGATAAGAGAGTTTGAGTTGCAGAGAATGAAAGAGTCCGAGACTATCAAAGAGTACACAGACAGATTGCTTGGCATTCTTAACAAGGTAAGATTGCTAGGCACTAAATTTAAAGATTCAAGAATTGTTGAAAAATTAAGTAACGCAATGTTGCCGAAAGATATGAAACATGTATAACTACCTTGGAAAACACATAAGATCTATCCAAGATTACCTTGGCAGAGTTGTTAAATTCTTTCCAGGCACAGGAGCAAAGGAGGCTTATGATGCAAGATGGTATGGTTGAAGGAGCCTTGCAGCCACCGAAAACTCAAAGCAAGGGTAAAAATTTGAAAAATTACCCCCTTGCCAAAGATCATGGAAAAATGGGACATCCACCATTCAGATGTTGGAAGAGGCCCGATGCAATGTGCAACAAGTGTAATGAACTTGGTCATGAAGCAGTGATTTGCAAAAACGAATCTCAGAATCATGATGCAGATGCACATGTCGCCGATGAAGAAGAAGAAGACCATCTTTTTGTTGCAACGTGTATATCAAGTAAGGTTTCAACAAATTCTTGGTTGATTGATAGCGGTTGCACAAACCATATGACTTATGACAAGAGTTTGTTCAAAGAGTTAAAACCCACTGAAATATCTAAAGTTTGGATCGGAAATGGTGACCAGATTCTTGTTGAAGGAAAAGGAGCTGTTGTCATTAAAACAAGTTCAGGTAGTAAGACAATTTCAGATGTTCTTTATGTACCTAATATTGATCAGAACTTGTTGAGTATTTGTCAGTTGGTAGAAAAAGGATTCAAAGTATCCTTTGAGGATAAGCATTGTTTCATCAATGATGTTGCTGGAAAAGAAATTTTAAAAATTAAGATGAGAGGTAAGAATTTCTCATTTGATCCAATGGAAGATATTCCTGTAGAACAAGCAAAAGATCACTCCAATTGATAAAGCAGATGCAAAAAGTGAACCTAGGCTTAAAAAAGCTTGCAATGTTCCAAAAAGAATTAAAGCAATGGAGGAGTAGTCAATGTTTCAGGAAAATAAAATTGACAAGCTTAAAGTCAAGATGCAAATGGAGCAGGAAAACATGCCAGAAATTTTTAGCAGTCAAGCGTTGCAATCAAGTAGAGAAGTGAATTTAATTCACTACAAGTCCAAAGATGAATCTACAGATTTATTTACAAGGTCACTTTCAGTTATCAAGTATGAAGATTCCAAGATAGAAGACCAAAATTTTGCAGATCCTAAAGCAAGAAGGAGTGTTGAATATTTGCTTTAGAACTGCAACTCTTATTACTGCAGCAATTTATTAAATTTTACCTAGTCAACTAGTTAGACCTAGTATTTAGGAGTTGATTTCTATTTGAATTTTGAATAAATACTATTTCCTAGTCTTTAGGAATTTGTTATTTTCAGCTGATTTTCTTTGCTTATCTTTAGATTTTTAAGTTAGTATTTTCTATTATAAATTGGAGTCTTATACTGCAGTGAAAATATATCGAACTTTCAACCTCAGTTCACAAGCTCTCTTCTTTCTTGTACTCTACTGCATTCAACTCTAATTCTTAAAGTTTTCTTCCTCTTTATTTTCCTGTATTTTCTTTGTCTCAAAAACAACACAAACTATGAAAATAAATTTGAGTTAATCGAGTGAATTGAGTTATGACCCATTATTTAGTTCAAATTAATCCACTTATTTTATTCCGAGCAGAATTCTTTTAATGACTTAGCTCTTATTAACGCATTCAAAAGCCTGACTGCCCATTTGGTATTCCTATAAATTCTATTTTTACTTTTCTTTTGTAGTATATATTTTTGACTTGCTAACGTAATATTCATCAAATTGGACTCACGTGAACAAAGCTCTCACGTGAACATTAATTGTTGTATCTATTTCCGACAACTATGGTATAGCAACATGTGATATTTACAACGGCTACCCGATTATAGAAATGTCTCACATTAACACTTCACTACTTTTTAAGTGATCTAATAACACTAGTGGGCAATGTTGCAGTTCATGTATTTTCTTTTTCTGTAAATTTTTTCAATTATTACCTTGAAGCTAAAATTCAACACAAACTTTTATAAAAAAGGCCAGTCCGGCACACTAAGCTCTCGCTAACAAACTTTTATAAAAATACTTCTTTTTTTGTGTCAAATTTTATAAAAATACTTCAATAGCAAGACATAAGAGCATTCAAAATTCTATAGTATGAAAAGTAATTGGTGCTTTGTATAGTTTTAAAAAAACATTGAGCAGAAAAATAATGAAGTGCTAAGAAATGTAAAATATCATTATTTTGTGAAAGAAATGCTAAGTGTTGTGTGTTAGCGTTGTATGATACTTGTAGAAACACCACTTAATATAAAACGGAGGAATATTTTATAGGCAAACTTACAGAAATAACTACCTTAAAAGGTCTATCTTACTCCCCATAGCAACCTTTTCTAATTTACCATCCGTAGCTAACATTCAGCTGTATATGATGTATTTCGGTGGTTTTTTTTTTCATGTATTTCAATGATTTTTTTTTAATGTATTTTAATGATTTTTTTTACTTTGATGTATTTCGGTGATTTTTTTGTTTTTTGCTTTAATGAATTTCAATGTCTTTTTTTTTTTTTTTTGTATTTCAGATTTTTTTTTTTTTAATGTATTTTAGTGATTTTTTTTTTTTTGCTTTGAGGTATTTCAGTTGTTTTTTTTATGTATGTCTTTGATGTATTTCAAAATACACTGTGTACATTCAAAATACATTTGAAGCCAAATACATACAAATTTTCGTGTATTTGAAAACATTGTTCATATATTCACTGTATTTTAATGGATTCAAACAAAATTTCAAATACATTGTGTACATTCCAACTACATATGAAGCCAAACACATTCAAATTTTCGTGTATTTGAAAATACTGTCTTTGAATGGATTTCAACAAATACATTCATATACAAGACAAATACATTCATATACAAGACAAAAACATTCAAATACAATAAAAAACAGTGTGTTTGGCTTTTAACAAATACACTAAAAAATGCACTCAAATCCGCAGATCTGAGCCAGCTAGATCTCACAAACACACTTTTTTCAGGCCATATCTGAAACACGACAGCGACACCACTGTCACCGTCGTTGTCACCACAGATCTGAGTCGCTGCAATACGTCGCCGTCACCAACAATATCCCTATCTCCGGCAATGAACACGACGGTGAAGCAGATCTGTATGAATACCACCTTGATGTGTTTAAAAATTAAATAACAATATCCAAATAAAATACCCACAAAATTTTTACGTCTTAATCTTAAAAAATAAATGGGTGTTAATACTTAATTAAATTTTCTTCTTAATTATACTTGTACAACATGAGTCTGCAAATTACTTAAAAGAAAAGATTTAAAAAGAAAGGGGAACGAAATTGGGGACAACGAAGAGAGCACTGGTGTGAGTAGGCATAATACCCGTCTACACCTAAAATCCAACCAAAGACACCAACAAAACTCGCAAAGAATGAACCCGTTCCTTTTATACCTTCATGTTGGTTTTCAAACAGAAAGAAAACGTTTGAATAGATCTGTATGAATACCTTTAGATTTGTGTTTCACACCTGGTGGAGCAGCTGTCTCCGGTGGTGGGGGTAGCGGCGGCGCAGGCCATGGTGGTGGGGGTTAAGGCGGCGCAGATGAGAGAAGGGGAGAGAAAGTTTTTTAGGATTTTGAGAAATGAAAAATCTGAAATGGGTAATGAGTGGGAATAGAGAAAAATATATGTATTTGGGTATGTATTTTTGATATAGCTACCAATTGTAATTTAAAAAAGTTAATTAGCTACTAAATATAATTAAATAAAAGGATAATTAATATTAATAATTAGGTCTTAAAAGAAGCTACAATGAGTAAAAATTCCTATTTTATAAAATATTTATAATATTGTCTTATTATTGATATCGCAAACACTTAACTATAAATTAACATGATTATGTTCAAACTGCATAACAGTAAAGGAAAATAATTTTATGTTGGGCTGGGATATGGTATAAAATTGTGTGGGGAAGAGTGTACTGATAATGTCATTTTAGTTGAACCAGTCGAAAATATATTCAGAAGCTACAGTAAAATTCCTTTAAACCCAATCACATTATTTCATTTCGATTGGAATGACCAAAATGCCCCAAAAAAACTAAGCAAGCATGTTGGAAAGCTCGTGCTCTGCAAGGCCCAATTTTTTGTCATATTTATATGAGAAAAAATTTATAATATTTGTTGTATAGTTTTTTAAAATTTAAATTATAAAATTAGAATATTGAGTTGATCTAACTGAATTTAACTTCAAAAATTAATCGAGTTAACTCTTGATAAGCAAAAATATCACATGAATTGGGATGGAGATAATAACATATTTTGTTACTATATGCAATAATATTTTTCATTTGCTATATTTCAATAGAGATCGTTAGGTGCACCAAAGTCAAAATGTACACCGTAAAAGAAGACACGGAAAAATGTTGAATACTTTTTCTAAAATATGTCCAAACAAGCTTATTTAGGATTATCCTTCTACTCATAGAAACATACCGGATAGTTTAGGTTTTTTCCTTTAAAATAAATGTGTCGAATAAATTGTTAATGTTTTTCTAGTGAACTTGTAATCAAACATTGAAGAATCTATGGAGATTTTTTCTTCAGTCAAAAAATATGCACGAACACAACTGTAATTGTCACATACTTTTTTCCAACTTAACTCAATTTTTTTTTTAAAAGATACCACAATTTTTATGTCCATATGTCTAGTTAGAATTTCAAATAATAACATATTTTGTGTGGATTATTTTGTTATTTTATTTATTAATCATTTTTAATTTGAAATGAAAATTTTTAAGACTTAAACATTTTGTAAAAAAAGAAAAAAGAGAGAAGCAAAGAACAAAGGAGTGAAAGCACGTAATATTTCAAATAGCTCTACTGTAGGCTTTGTGTGGTGTACATATGAAATAAATTGAGAAAGAAGGGAAACTGAGAAGGAAGGGCAAAAAGCTGCCAAACATAACAGGTGTCCCTCTAACATCACACTGCCGTTGCTTTTTGAAATAGAATGGTCCTCTAATTCCTCAATATCTACCATAATACCTGTGGACAACTATGCAATAAGAGTACAAATCAGGGGCAAAAACATGAAAAAGTGGTAAGTGATGCATAATGACATAAGGAAAGGACAATTTAGGCAAAACATTTAAAAGTGTATGCAGCAGCGACTATTAGATTTTTTTTTTTTTTTTTTTTTGGCCAATAATAACATTTCTTTGTGACTGGATGACTAAATTGCCCTCAAATTTGCCAAGCAAACATGTTGACGTGCTGCTTGCTTATCCCCTCTTATAAGATAGTACTAGATAGTGAAGCCCGTGCTTCGCACGGGCCCAACATAAGCTAATGACAAACATCATATTAGCATTACAACATTTATTTGGAAGATGTATAGGAAATTACTTAGTTTGATTTCATCTTAAGTTTTTGTTCTGTTTCAATCCTTACACGCTGTCTCATCTTCAAAGACATCCTGGAAGTTTTTAATACCACATAACTAAAAAGGCGGCACAGTCTTTTAGAACATATCAAAGAAACTAACTCAGGTTTTCTAGAAAAAGTACAAATTAAATTATCTAATAATACAAAACACGTTTTGATCGTTTCAAGCTCGTTTTCAAAGGCATATAAACAACTCTTTGTTGATGTCAGAGATAGTTCTGCTGCTATTACTGTCACATACATTTCCACTCGTTAGCATTATGGAGCAAGAAGAGCATAACCTTCTCAGGTTGTCTGACACCATCACCTAAGCAAGATAATACCTGCAAATGTTATTGGTTATTTAGTTTTAGAACGTAATTTCCAACAAAAGGGAATTTGTGAAATGAATCAATGTGTATCAACATCAAACCACCAACCATTCCAAACACAAACTGCGAGCCTAAAATACGGTATGTTTGAAAATATGTGCATAAAGAAGTCTCCGTAAATGTAAGTATATTCATTGATGAATATAAAGGCAATTTCTGCCTGTAAACAACATTTTGACAAATAGATATAGTCAGTATAGGATAATTTATAAGTAAATAATCATAGTTCACTTTCAACAACTTTTCTGCCTGTAAACAACATTTTGACAAATAGATATAGTCAGTATTGGATAATTTATAAGTACATAATCATGGTTCACTTTCAACAACTTTTCACTTGCCTAATCTCCTAATCCAATACAATGCCCTGTTAAAAGAAATAGAAGCACTTGCACTTTGCACATTCTATTTACAAAAGCACTTCATTTTAAGAGGGCAACCAGGTGCACAAACATCATTAAATTGCCTCATCTCCTAATCAATGCTGCTGTGTCAGAGAAGAAATAGAAGCACACGGCACTTCACAATCTATTTACAACAGCACTTCATTTTAAGAGAGCAACCAAGATGCACAAACACCATTGAAAAATGTATAGAAAGCTTTATTTAGCGTGCTGGCCTCAATATCATCTAGAAATTTTTGGAAAAGCCCAAGTGAAGGGAAAAAAAAAAGTTGCACGATATATAACAAAATCAGAGTTTCCCAAAAAAAAAAAAAAAAAAAAAAAAAAAAAAAAAAAAAAAACCTGATTGAGGCTTATGCTTATACACAAAGATGCTTAAATGAAGTGTCGAAAGTATTGTTCTCTTTAGATGTTGTCAAAGGCATGCTTAAAAAGCAATTTTGTATTAGCTTGCCTCGCTTTACCCTTCACACACAAAGATAAGCCTCTTTTGAAGAGAAATTGTTAATCTAATCTAATCTAGTAATAATAACAATCTTACCATCTTTATCTTAGAGAGCTTATTAAGAGCACCGCCTTGATAACACTGTCTTTATCTTGGAGAGCACGGAGAAGGGCAAGCCGAGCCTTCAGATCCTTAAACCACCATGGCTGCTCTCAGAATGTGAGACGATATATACAAAGAGACCCATTATTCTCATATTTGTTGCAGCCTGGTAAATGTACCAACATCCTTTTTCAGCAGATTTTTAAATGGTGAATTTAGTTTTACAATATTTTTAGTTACAAATGCTAAACGTCCAGTATATCTCGTTCGAAGCTCGACGAATATGAACTTAGTAGCAGCCTAACCAGTTACCAAGCTCAACAGGAAAACCAACTAAATAAAACAACCGTGATACCATGTACTAATCCAGCCCTCTAATTCAGATGAAAGGGAAAAGAGTAAGGTCTATTAAACAAAAGCATAAACCAAGATAATGTATAAATTATTTTTTAGCCAACTGCTATAAGAAAAATACACATAAGACGAAACATACCCAAAATTTCTTCAATAGCAAGGAGTTAAGAGAGTCAAGGTCATCTTCAGGTAAATAACCCTTGAACCAGCTAAATTAGCTTTAGCCAAGTATTGCTTCGTCGATTCCTTGAGCTACATTTGATCAAGGTATCTGCAAAAACTTCAAGGGGAATTCATTAAGAATTGCTCTGTTAGGTTAATAAACAGATATCTACCTTGAAATGGTCTAATCTACATATAGATAAGTACAAAAGAGGCCACACTTCAGCCATGATATTTAAGCCAATATGTTCCATGTTGGATTCGCTCCCGACAGTAATATGATTATAAATTCATGGAATAAAGTATCCACTCTGAGGACAAATTGTGAACTCAAATATGTTTGAGGATCAACCATTGCAGAGACGATATCCACAAAGCATGTTATCAACCTCTTTATTTCGACAAAGGAGAACCATCATTTATAAAGTACTTGAAAGTAAGAGCAGATATAAATGTAGAGAACACAGTGGATCTAAACATCACAGGTTCACTGATTGCATAAGTTATGGACCACCATTAGTAAACACACAACATACATATTGATATAAGGCACAAAAATTCAACCAAAAGAACATGAACTATTAGAATCTATCACACAGAATTAATCTACAAAGATTAATAGACAAAGATAAGAAGAGAAAGAGAAAGGTGCAAATAGAGCAGCAAACTGTGATTCGTCGACAAATTTAACATGTACAACCTTCTGACTTGAAAATGTAAAATGAGCATTTGACAATCATATAATGAGCATTTGACAATCATACATCATGTCAAAGATATAAATTTATTAAATAAGATCTTTCTTTCCAGCTTTAAAGGACACATAAGTTAGTTCCACATAGTAGATATAATTCCAAAATGCATAATTTGTCTTTATATTTAATTTAAATTAATGCCAAGAAGCAGGCATGTCGAACATGAGCTGCTTCTTGGCTCAAAGAACAATATTTAGAGCATCACATGCTATAATTTGCAAAGACGTAAAAGTTATTGCAATAACACAAACACTAAATGAACTTATTGAATTGTAAGGTAAAAATAATATCTAAATGTAAGTACATAGGTTCCAAGCCAGAGAAGATTTTATTTCTATTATCACAAATCTAGTTTACAACATTTTAGTAGTGAAATCAATATTAGTTGAAAAAAACTAACAAAATTTAAAATACACATATCAAGTACTCAAAAAGTACGTTTTTAAATAAAAAGGTGTTTCACATCCTGCGAATAGAGAATTTAGCAACAAACGGATTGGCATCTAACTATCCACTCCTCATCTAGCCCACCTTGATTTTCATCAGTTTGCCTCTGTAAGTCCAATTGTTTCTTATTTTGAGTTTAACTCTTAATTAGAACAAATTAACTTGTGCTGGTTCTTGGTACCTAAGAAACGTACACAAATTATTATTTTTTCAGTTAAAAGTGCATCTCCTATTGTTGATCACCCATTCAAAAGCAGGGTCCATTCCAACTTCTTATTTAGAGAGGCTATTCGTATATATTTCATTCCAACACTAAACAGCTTTGCCTTACTTAACATTAAAATAACATTCTTGACAAACACATAAGCACAAATAGAAAAAGCAAAGGTCAAAAAACCATACCATGGATCTCTTGTATACCATCGGGCCAACTATCAAACCTCCATTTATTTTTCAGTTAAAACCTACAATCAATCTTCCCTTCTTGCAACTCCACATTACTTCCCGTAACCGATCCATCAAATATACTAAACTCACCTCCCACTTCCTAACTTATCCTAGCATTACTCTGTGTAAATCCCTTCCATCTATTCTCATCCATTAATATCTCAAACAAATCTTTAGCCCTACAACTAAATTTCTCCATCATCGTTATCGTCTTAAACCCTTCCTTTTTCTTCTCCTTTTTCACCTTCTCCTCCTCCTTCACCAGAGTCAACGCCGGAGAACCAACATCTCCGGCGTTGACAACTATTTTTACCACTTTTTTCACCTCATTTTCATCCTTACAAGGACCCCCTTTTGACATAGCATTAACATAAACCCTAATTTGCTCTAAAACAAAAGGCTTTCCTTTAACAATAAATGCATCCTTTAATCTCTTCCCAATTTACCCTTCATCTTTAATCGTAACCCTAATTTCTGGATCTTCATCAGCATTTTCATCAGCTATATAAGGTAATTCAACATTCCCTTCAAATGTCAAACCACCTTCATTTACAACCTCACCTTCCCAAGATAGAATTAAGTTTAATTCATAACCTGGAATTACTTTCCCTTTTCGGATATTAATGTAAGCTTCACCTTCGAGTTTTTCGAGGTATCCTGCTGAAAAAAGGCCACCATTTTTGTCAGCCAAGTTATGCCCTAAACTCTTTCTCCTTCACGCCTGACATAGTAATAGTTTCTATCTTTCTAGATCTAACTGGTATGTGGTGTATCTGAGTTAAAAAGCCACTAACTGAAATTACTTTTATGCCCTTGGATGGACGACGATCCTGCCTCTCACCCATGCTTCTATATAGTAGAAATATAAAAAAATCTCACATTATTTATAAATTTAATTAAACCTTTTTATTTCGCATTCAAAAGATAAATATAATAAGTATTTGATATTAGAAAACTTTCAAGCTTAGTAAAAATTAGTTTAACTTACATATATAATTAGTGTTAAAAAATTACATACCACCTCCACAATATTTACAGCTAATCCTTTTTACAAAGTAGGATTTGTAATTTTGTAAAAAAGAAAAAAGAAAACTTACCTGCTATAACAAAGAGTAGGGGTGTTCAAATGAGACTGAAAAACCGGTCCGAACCATTAAACCGAGTCAAACCGACTTAATAAACCGAAAACCCGCTTGGTTTGACTTGATTTGGTTTTAAATTTTAAAAAACCAATAATATTTGGTTTGGTTTGGTGTTAAACCCAAAAAACCCGAACCAAAATTGAACCGAACCGTGTATATATATTTTCAAAATTTTGGCTCATTCCAAGTCCAATACAAATTCAAATAATTAGAAAGAAAAGTGCAGCCCATTTAAGTTTAAGGTAAAATAAAAATTTCCCCTTATCCAGTTTTACGGTTCCCTCTTTTACATGCCATCTGAATTACTACTTATAAGCTAGCATTTTATCCGTAACAAATTAAAGGGAAGAAAATGGCAATTGAAATTTAATATGATTTGGTAGACGACTTTGTCTTTCTGTTTATCATTTTCCCTTTCAACTTATGTGCTTTCTTCTCAATGCTTCATAAAGACAATGAGTCTAGATAATAAAAATTCTGGAGGACTGCGTAATATCAAAAGGCTACATGTAGGGAGGTAACTAGAATCATGAAAAGTAGATGTTATGTTTCTGTAATTCCTATACCCATAACCATAGGCCTATACCTAAATAAAGTTAATGAATTAATTAAGAAGATTCTTAGATTTGAATGGATCACGGTCAAAGCCGTATTTAGCTATTATTTAATTCAAAGGTTCTTTGTATTAATACATTCTTAAAGTCCGAAAAAATCGCAAAAACCGAACCAAACCGATAAAACCGACAAAACCGAAACCAATAGAATTTATACTGTAATGGTTTGGTTTGGTTTGAATATTAAAAAAAAAAAACCGACTTAATTGGTTTGGTTTGGTTTTAATCAAAAACCGAGTCAAACCGGACCATGAACACCCCTAACAAAGAGTAAAAGTGAAAGAAAAAAAAAGACAGTGTTAATGCAATTTATTGAACACAAAAAACATTTGATTTTGCAAATAGTAGTATTATCTTCACAACATTAAATGAAGCATTATTTATACAGGATACTATACACATATTTTCTTTCACCTCTCTCTGTAATCTGTATCCATAAGAGCAAATTAGTGAGGATTTTACTTGGCTTTCTTTGATACTAAACCCTCTAATATAGGATAACTAAGAACTAAAACATAAAAAGAAAGGAAACCTTGTCCAAACATCTCCTCAAAGTTCCTCTCTGAGGCCAATCTTCTCATTCCAAATATGAAGCACACCACATTAAACACCACCAAAAATGTCAAAGGGACCATGAACAATTTAGCACCTTGGAAATCAAATTTACCCATTTCATATTTCCTTAGTTTCTCTTCATCTATGGCTTTGTTTGTTAACCTGAAATTTGCCTTTGCAACACCTAGCCACTTCATTAAAACATCTAAGCATCCAAACAAGCAAGCTGTTACTGTTTTTATTATCCAAATTCTTTGCTCATTCCACCATGTCCTCAAGTTGCCACCACTAGACAAGACTTCATATAAATGTTCAGCCAGAGATGATAAGAATATGGTTGTGAATAGTGCAAACCATGGGCTTGTCACCTGTAAATGGAGGGGATCGGAAAAGAAGAAAAAAAAAAAGACAATTGAAATGAGTCATCAATTTTGTTAGAAGGCTAGCACTTTGATCAATTATATATTTTACCATTTTGGTATGATTCCCTGTTCTATTAGTTTGTTACATTGTTGGTCTATGACACAATAGTTTATACTATTCTCGTTGGAATGTACTAGCAATTTACGAGGAATGTGGTGGGATGAAAACGAACAATTTCATTAATTGTCACTATACTTTAGTGAATTAAATTCCATCAGACCTTTTGGATATCAACCTTTCTTTCTCTTTGTTCGGGTTTGATAAGTCAGGCTGATCTTGTAATCAATCGCTCATATGTCCATTTCAACTAGCAAACTCAGAATATTTTAGATTTTTTTTATGATAGTGTTGTTGTTAAAGATAGGGGTGGAGCCACCATTTTAGCCACGAGTTTGGAAGAACTCAGTAGTTTTGGCTGAAATCTTGTATTTATATTAAAATTCACTTGATGTGTATAAGTAATCTATCTAGATAGAACCGAGTAAATAAAAAGAATCGTGGTTCCAATCATAAGCTAAAAATTCTGACTCAGCTTCTTGTTGATAAAATGCTTGTTGGTAATAAAATTTAATTTTCATACTTGATTATAGAACTCTAAAGTGTTGAAGGATCAAAGTCAGCTAAAGGGATAAAAGTTTTTCATTACCTTGGGAAACACTGGAGTGCCACTCAAGAAGCACAAGGCTGGAACAATGCCATAAAGGAAGCAAGGGATGGAGAGAAAATGTGAGAACATGAAGTATCCATAACACATGTTTTGGACTAAAGGCATTCTTGACATGACTCCATAAGTAAGTGGGCTGTACTTTGAGAGCCCAACTTGTACTAGCCCAGAAGCCCACTTCATGAGTTGTACCAAAGCATCCTTCATGTCAACGGTGCTACAACCAAGGAAGCATGGCCTCTTTGGATAAAGATAAACTGATTTCCACCCCTTAGAGTGCAAGAGATATCCAGTGTATGAGCTCTCCAGTAAACTGTTGTATGAGTAACCGATCTGTAAATTAAACAGCAGCTTAAGATTTTAGATGAAATAATCATAATAATTAAATAGAGACAGATACAAAAGTATTAACTGTGATGGCAAAATTAGCCCATAAAAATATGACTCACCCAACCCGCTCAAGTTTGGGCGGCGACTAATGATTCGTTCATTTGTTAATTTAACTCATTTTGACCCACTCAATCTAGTCAATCCAAAAGTTGGGCTAATTCAGGCAAAATATCGAGCACAGATGCACTTACGAGAAACTTTATCAAAACATTTTTCTTAAAAAAAACTTATTATTTGTTTGGTATGTTATATACGGCCATAATAAAAGTAAAAAGAAGAAAATGGTTAGTTTTATTTGGTAATTAAACAAGATTACAAGAATATAAATAAATAATTCAAAATTTGGTAAGAGTTGGGTAGATTGGACTATGATTCATTATTTACCATATCTTGACTCGGCTCGTCTTAGTCCAAGTAACTATTGAATGGTTAGTGACCCGTTCATTTATTAACTCAACTCATTTTAACATGTCTTAAATTCAGTTCAACCCACTTATTTCACATCCCTGAAAGTATATATATGTAGTAGTAGGATGATACTTACTTCTTTACCCCAGCTTGTATTTTCTTCAAAGGCGCAAGAAGCAAGAGTTTTAGCTTCATCTATAATCTCGTCACATAGAATCTCCTTGCCATTTCTTTGATCATTCAGAGAGTTAACCGAATTGATGAACTTTCTCGAAGCACCAAACTTTTCTTCTGCCTCTTGAAGCAATTCCTCTGTGTACCAAATATATACTGATTAATTAATAAATGTACAAGGAATTATGTGCTCAAAACACAACCATAAAGTCTGTGTAATATAAATTTATAAGTTGAAGACCTGATTGATAAAGTAATGATTCCCACTTGTACTCGGATTGAGCTTTTAGAAAAAGTGGAGTCATAGTATCTTGGTTAATCGGACTACCATATAATGCTTCTTTCTTCAAATAATAGCCTGTGCCTGCACAAACAGTCCCTCCTACTCCATCCATACCTTGATACTTATTCTACAAAAGAGCGGACAAAATATATTTGAGTTTTGTCCCTGGAGCAAGCGGATGAAGTTCAAGATCACTCACCTTCAAAGTCATTCTATAAAGCACCCGACATACAAGCTTAAATCCAAATTTGTATGTTATATATGAAGTTGAAAACTTGAAATAGAATACACTGGTAACATAACAGGATGTGTACCTTGTATGCGGATCTTGATTGAGCATCATAGATGTCATTTTTACTGACGTTGTAAAAGGTTTGAGGGAATTGTACATAGGAAAGAGAAGTAGAAATGTTTTGATCAAGATGAAAACACATGGCTTGCTTGGCAGAGGAAGGGTCATTGCAATACATGTCACAATCCAAAACAAGCATATATGGTGCATTGCTCATTACCCCTGAAACTCGAAGCTGTCATCACCGACCAATGTAAGTGTCACATTCGATATATATTAAGAAGAACGGGAACATTCTAATGATTTAGTCATATATACCGATGATAAAAAAATAATTATACTGTAGCCAAAAGTAGAGCTAGAAGGTGATTTACGGAATTTGCTAAACACACTAGCTTTAGTTTAAGTTTTATATTTGTACTAAATTCATTATATATAAGTTAAAATTTTGAATTCATTTATTAATACTTGATGTCGCTATCCTAAAATTTAAAACTCATAAAGCTCAAATCTTGACTCTGTCTTTGACTGCAGCGAGTTTTAATCTGTGATAACAGATTGATTACAACTTATTCCATGTTTTTTTAAGTTATCATTTTGTATTTTTTATGAAAAAAAAAAAGTTATGTGTAATTAACTTTTAAGTGATATGATACTGTAAAAGTTCTATACATATTGTCGTTTCCTAGATTTTTTTTTTCTTTTACAACTCTTGATACTATAAAAGTACTTTTGTTAAACTTCTATCGGACATTACTACCCTGGAAAAACAAAATGTTTGGAAGTCTCTATTTTGTTGTGATACATAACTTTTGAACCAAAAAAAAAAAAAAAAAATTAAGGTTGATGAAATGTAAACTTTGTCCCCTTTAAATTTTAATGTAAAACTTTACTTCCAAATTATCAAATTGTAATTCTAATGCTTAAAGAATTAAAAAATAATAATAAATAAATAACCCTTTGGGGAAATGGTACTTACAAGAGCATTTAAGGCTCCAGCCTTGAAACGATGAGGGCGCGACGGTCTCCTCTCGCGTGACATATAAACTAACAGTGGCAATTTGCTTTGCTTATCTTCAAATTTCATATTGTCATGTATCACCTGCACCTCATAATATGATTTTAAAAAAAAATGATTGTTAATCTCAGCTTAAAACGTTTTTGTGCCCCCTAAATTTTCCTCGAATAAACCTATAGTCTATAAATGTGTATTAATTTTCACTAACAAATGAGAAAATTACTTTCTTGCCGGTTCTACATAATTGGTAATCTATATATATAATTGCAGGACATAGGCCGTTGACGTGTCATGCCTCATTGATCAGGAAATGTATTTATCTTTTTTGTCAATTTTTTGCCTTTTTTAAGTTTTTAAAATGAGTAACAAAGGTGTTCAAAAAACCAAAAAAAATTGGACAGTCATGCCCTTTCAGACAGTCACGCCCTTACAAACTGAATGGTTATTACTAGAGTCACAATCTCTGTAACGCCTCCCTTCGCTACCCCATTATCCTGGAGGTTGTTTGTTTAGTGGCTAACGCTGACATCTCGCAGCGCAAACACTTTGTTCAATTCGCAACAAGTTTCAACAGGTTATTTCTGTATATAGAGAACGAGACGAGGCGCTGGTTATAACATAAAAGGCGCCGTCGAAATCTATAGCCTATCGTTTTGTAACTTTCAAGCATGTTTATGCTGTGATTCTTCCTTCGAAATGGAACCATTATATTTGTTGATGCTGAGGTTTCTTAAGTAAGAAACAGATCAAGGATAGGAGCCACCAGCAACTACAGCGGATGCCATGATTTTGGTACATCAAATTTTTCCCTTAGCCGAGGGGGAAAAGAGTGGCTTTCTAGATCTGGTTTGTGCGTGCCTCTACTCTGGGAAATGGGCTCCTCTCCATTTCTTATTATCTACTTACACTTTTTCAAGAGATTTTGTTATGGAAAGATGAAAAGTTGTGAAAATTTAATTTGAAGGAAATTTCATAAGTGGATCTAAAAAAAAAAAAAACCATGGCAAAATCCAAAGGATAGGAAACAAAGATCTGTGAAGCAGTGGTGTTTTTGCCATAGTCAGCAGTTCCTTTTTCCTGGCTTCTTCTCAAGCTTTTTTTACTACTACTTTTTTTGCCATAGTCAGTAGGTTCTCTTTGATCCTTGCGTTCTTTACTTCTACTGTTTCTTTTTTAAATTTCACTTTAATTTTTATTTAGCATTCGTTGTTCGATAGAAATTAGTCGACACACGTGTAATATCAACAACTTACTTCACCCGGGTTAGTAGTGCTTTGAAAAATTCAAACTTAAATCTTTTGTATAATCATGCATATATGAATTGTCTCATGTTAGATGTTTCATCTGCGATCATTCAATTCATACAAATGCATGCATATTGTGTCAAGGAGATATATTTTTTGAGAGATTACTTTATATTAGTAAAAAATAGCCATGCTTGTTCTGGTAGTTCAAATTGCACTTTACCAACATGTTATTTCTTGTTTTCGTTTAACTATACAAAATTTTCACATCTTTCTGTAAGGTCATTATAGATCATGCACATCAAATTTTCTTTCCTATTCGGTCTCGATCGATTATACTTTTGGTTAATTGGGTAGGTGTCGATAGCAACAAAACCTTTGCTTTGGTCCATACCACGAAACATGCAAAGATCTAAGGCTTTCAGCCGGAAAACTATAAGGTCTCGTGGGAAAAAGACAACGTAGGTAGGCTGCCACGCAGAGTGAAGGTAATTTTCTTTTGTTTCTTGCTTTTTCTCTCTCTTATATCTTCACAAAATCATTTTTGTTTAGCATACAAAGTTTCTAAAATGGATAAAAATATCTCTATTGAACTCTAGAATAACCAAGAAAGTACGAGGAGCTAATTATCTTTGTCATGAGAGATTTAATATGGTGCATATGTGGGTGCTTATGGACAATGATACGGAAGAGCAAGGACTCCGGATAACTAGGTGTTAGTGGCTCGAGAATGAGTATAGTGTACTTCCCCGAACTTAATATTTTATACTTTTCATGTATGTATAGATAAATAGAAAAAAGTGATGATTGATTATTTCATGAAAAATAAATTCAATACTGAGAAGTCAACTATATCAAGAAATAATCTTACAATCCAAAAATATGTAGTAGACAAAATTGATTGAAGAGTATGAATTTTGCAATCATTCAGGTTCTTGATATATAGCTATATGGTATTAAACTTCTAATTTATGTTGAAAATATTCCAACTTCTTTAGTTTTAACAACAATCTATCTTTTTGTTATTTCTAATATTTGGATAGGGAATGATCATACAAAAGCTTAATGAAGTCATTCATGACCGCGCGAAGCGCGGGTAGATTACCTAGTATATACTAATTATACGCTTGTAAATTACGCACCTCGATATTGGGAGGTCGATCCATTCTGACGGACCCTTCAACGCTACTGGCTTTCTCTACATTTTTCTTGAACACTTCGTATGCCGCCTGCACAATAACATCTTCATCACCTTATATACTATATGTAATAAAGTCCATATTACACTTTAGAAAAATAAAATAAAGTTCTCCTGTCTTGCGAAATATTAAATATTTAGTTCTACAATTTCTAAATTAAAAGTTCAATAATGGACAAAATTATGTATTGAAATCACAAGATACAAGATATTTATAAACAGATAAACGAATATTGACTATCAAGTTTTGGTTCGATAAGCCTAAGTAGAAGTTATTGGACCAAGTGAATTGTTAGAATTGTACATCTAATTTCATCTAAAAGTTTGAGCTATTGGAGCAAACACATTTCTTTTTAATTACTATATTTTCAACAAAAATTAAATCAACTCTCTCATAATAATTTGATTACTTTGAAAGGAAAACAAAGATCATATACTTTTTGAGGTACGTAATAAAGATGACTGTTGCTACCGTTTGTTCCTAAAGATTAGTCCGCTAAGATTTTGTTGACGAAGAAAGGATGTAAGGTTATTATAAGAAAGAATATTGTTTTTATCGTCGTAGCGGCAACGTTGCTCAATATAAATAATTAATATGCTATAATTAAAACGATTTATGTCTAAATGATCACTTGAAGAATGGTCGCCAAAGGTTGTGATAGAGTGGGAAGTACTCATCTAACATTAACTAGAGGTCTTGGGTTTGAACCCTGAAAATGGTGTCGACATCGGCAGGAGCACTTTAACCCCTATAGTGGGACTTCCCGGCTGCGAATACGGATTAATCAGGCCTCAAAGCAATGAAATCCCGCATCAGGTGTGGGAGGGAAAATTGATCTCGTTATTTGGTCTTAGGCAGTCCTCGTCTCATGAACGTGCGAGGGGTGTTGACGTTCCACGATTGTGCGAAGGAAATTGATATCTTTATGCGGTGTTGGACACCACGAAGTATCGGGCATTGGATGAGAAACAAATTAAAGAGAGAGAAAACGCCATGCTCTTTCTGCAATGGACATTTTATCATCCAAAACAATTAAAAATCTTACCTTGATATTTTCCTCTTCATTCTTGAATTCATTTCCACGCATCAAACGTTCATCATCACCAAAAGAAGAGAAAAAAGCATCAGGACAAATAGTCTCTATTCCATACTTCTTACAAAAAGGCACCCAAACCCTAGCAAATCCACATGCTTCCTTAATAGCATACAAAGTCATGGCAGCACCACCATCATCGGAGAGATAAACAGCGAGTTTTTCCGATGGATAATCAAGTGACATAGCTGATATAACCGTATTCATAACCTCAACAACTGGTTCCTTAATAGGATCAGCTGTGCATATAAACACGTCGATGCCAGGTAACTTAGTATCAACTGGAAGATTTTCCGGCATGACGGACCGAGCCACCGGGCGCCAACGGAAGGATTGTGTAACTAACCATATGAAAGTGAAAATAAGCTCAGCAATTGTGATGAGACTCCATGAAATAATGGATACGTCTCCTTGGAATAAGTGTTTTATTCTATAGTAAAGTAACCCTAATATGGCTGAAAAGTGTAATAAGATGTGGATTCTACTAAGTATTGCTCGTGGTTGTTGTACTGTGCATGTATGGAGACAAGGAGAAGCCATGGCCATATTTTTAATTTTTCTCGAGCCGGTCTTTATAATGGAGATGTTATATATTGCTCCTTAATATATATACTAGGAAGAAAGAGGGTCCAACATGCATGATAGCTAGACTAAAAACAAGTGAAGGAATTAGATTCAGGTCACCCATATAAGTTAACCCGAATCCATATTAAAAATATTTAAAAAGAGCTGAACAGACACAACGATTAGGAGTCTCCTAAACCTTTGTGTCATTTCATGATGTTAAAAAAAACTATCTTGGTCATGAAAGTTAATTTGTCCGATTGCCCATCATTGTCATTGTTCTTTTGATCTTCTTGGGGAAAATTGCAAAAATATTCACAGGTGACTACCTGATTCGTAGGTCTGGTCAACAAAACCTATCTTCCTCATGAAACTTAATTTGTTCCTCTCAATTTTCAGCTAAACTCGCTAAATATATAATATATTTCACTATTTTGAAAGAGATTTCTTAGAATAAATGAAACGTCTTCTAGAACTCTTGAACTATAGCTAGGAATTAGTATCTGTCGTTCGGCACACCAATGACCAATTTGTCAATTCGTAGCCCCTAGAATACTATATTAATCTCCTAGTTACTTTCACGAATTATTATAATCTATTGAATGAATACAATGATATTTTTCAACGGTAAATCTAGACTATTTCATATAGTTTAAGGACAAGTTTCATCATTTTTCTTGTAAAATCTCATGTGGTGGAAGTTTCCATTGTTAGTGAATAAGACATATTTGGACCAATCTTATAAACGATAAGGTTATATTTGATCCCCAATTATTAATAAAGGATAAATTTGAACTATTTCGCAAAGTTCAGGATAAATTTCAGCGTTTTTCCTTTTTTATCGTATGTTCACAAAGTGAAATATAGATAATTTTTATTTGGAGATGGCGGGTTTTTGTATTTCATTGCCTTTCTTCTTCTTTTTTGGTGTGTGTGAAAGCATTTTTTTCCCACTTTTATTTGGTATAAAAGTAATAAGTGGTGAGCTTAATGTGAAAAGAAAAGGATCTTACATCATGAATGAGTTTATCTCATACCTAGGACATGCGGGAAAAAACAACCCAAATGGTGATTGACATCACGATCACTGTTTTCATTTTCTGCTGGCTTTCCCCTAGGATTCTCGCAAAATACAAAGAGAGATTGACAATTTCTAGAAGAATCTATGGGGTATAAAATCCTCAAAAAGAAAGTAACTACATATGTTTATTTTTCTGCTTTTTTTTTCTTGTGGAGATAAATCCTGAAGAGTCCAAATCAAAGGGGTCCAAATCAAAGGGGGTTATCTTAAAAGATGATAAGATATTGAAACAAAGGAGACCCCTTCGATCATTTATTAAAAAAAATTAGCAAAGGTTGATTGTAGTAAGAGTGTTTTTGACACATAATTTGAACACAAGAAGGTTGACAACAGGTATAGGGTATTAACTAGTACCCAATTTATGTGGCACTTTTCGCTTCTCGAGATTCAAACTGTACGAATTTTGACCATCATTTTAAGATATATTTTTCATCAAATTGATATGAGAATAATTGCAACTTATAGTACTTTTCATGCAGTTTTCAAATATATAAATTTTAATGTTAAAATATCGAGTTAATCTAATCCAATTTAGCTTCAAAGTTTAGTCAAATTGACTGCCGAAAATTGGGACAGAGGGAGTAATAAACTAACAACTGATTTATGCAAATGTCTTTTTTTTATTTTTCTTTTTAAAGATTATCATTTAGATTTTGTCTCTATTTTTTAGAGTTGTACAAGTATAGCCCTTGAAAAACTACCCTTTCAAATAATATTAGATTCGGGTCTAATGTTACTCATATATTATTTAGCATTTCGAACAAAACATTAGACTGTTTTCTGACGTTTACAATAACTTACAAAATTAGACCGTCATCTAACGTTTTCTTATAAAATTTTCAATTTGTTCAAAAGACATCTTTAGTCCATCTAGATAATCCATAAGAGAAATTAAAAAAAAAAAAAAAAAAGTCATTTACACTAAACAGCTATCTCAAAAAGGGACAACGAGGGACTGATAACTCCTTTTGAAAGCTCAAAAATAGAAAATCAACTCATTTTTTGAAAGCTGATAAGAAATCCTACTTTTGCTATAATTGGAGTGTGTTCCAATTAAGTAGGTGCAGGGAGTGATAACTCCTTTCCGTGTATATTATCTTTTGATTAATGAACGGCATCCACTCTTGAAGATGGATGAATTAAACAAAAAAAAAAAAAAAAAAAAAAGGGACAACGAGTGAAAATTAAACTAAACTAAATCAAGCAACTCTAGAAGTTATATACCTCATCAGTATCATCAACATATCATTTATTAAAAAGTAGGAAAATTATTTGTAGGGATCAAATAAATTTCGCCATTAGTTACTACCGAATTTTCACCTTATTAGTAAGTGTCAATCCTACCCCCCACTTCGCCTTCCTCTACCCCCTATGTAATAAAATAAAAAATAAAATAAAAGTAGGAAATTATTTGTGCATACATAGCATTGTAGACATTACTTTACTATATGTAATAAGGGCCAATGTAACTTTTTTGTAGGCCTTAGTTAGAGTTAGTTAGAGTCATTGGTTACATTACAACTAAGGGTTGCCAACTAAAGTTTGTCTTTTCCATATTTATCACTATATTTGTCTTTTATTGTTTCATCTACTATAGGGTGTTAAAAAAAATATCAAGACACTTTTAAAACCTTTTTGATAATACAAAACCTCTTGGCTAATTTTTTTTAAGGTGATGTGACATGTACTAACTTCTTCATATATCTTATTTTTACTCCTACTTTATTTTCTTAGGTGCCACACTCAATTTTGATAAGTTTAGAAAATTTTAACCTCCTCTTAAAAGGCTTAAGAAATTGTGAATTTCTATGAATTCAATCAAAAGAAACATGTCACTATGCATAATTTGAATGAAAGAATACACCACATTTGCAGTTACCTTAATTAAAACATGTACTGCACCCAAAAATCGAAATTTCTCTAATTATCTTAAAAGATGATAAGATATTGAAACAAAGGAGACCCCTTCGATCATTTATTAAAAAAAAAAATTAGGAAATCTTGATTGTAGTAAGACATTTTTTGACACATAATTTGAACACAAGAAGGTTGACAACATAGTTGAAATGGATGCCTTGTTGGACTCTATTGCTGGATAGGGTATTAACTAGTAATAAACTAACAGCTGCTTTACGTAAATGTCTTTTTTTTTTTTTCAAGATTATCATTTAGATTTTGTCTCTATTTTTAGAGTTGTACAAGTATAGCCCTTGAAAAACTATCCTTTCGAATAATATTAGATTCGGATCTAACATTTACTCATATATTATTAAGTATTTCAAACAAAACATTAGAATGTTTTTTGAGGTTTACAATAACTTACAAAATTAGACTGTCATCTAACGTTTTCTCATAAAAAATTTAATTTGTTCAAAAGAGATCTTTAGTCTGTCTAGAAAGTCCATAAGTTGCAAGAGAGAAATTAAAAAAAAAAGTCATTTACACTAAACAACTGTCTCAAAAAGGGACAACGAGTGAGAATTACACTAAACAAAATCAAGCAAGTCTAGAAGCTATATACCTCATCAGTATCATCAACATATCATTCATTAAAAAGTAGGAAAATTATTTGTAGGGATCTAATAGCTCAGTTGGTTGGCAACCTGAATTTTCACCTTATTGGTAAGTGTTCAAATTCCCACCCCCTTCCAGTACCCCCTATGTAATAAATAAATAAAAAAAAAAGGAAATTATTTGTGTATACGTAGAATTGTAGACATCTTAATTATAATAAGAAAAAGAGTACACTTTCATACTTTTATTTCTTGCAACTTTTTCCCTCCTTTCAATTTCTTCATTGTAACTTATTAGGAAGAGAGAAAGGAAGTTATACATTATAGTATTATTTTACCTTCAAAGAAGAAAATAATAACTTTGTTTGTTACGCGCGTATATATATATACATTGTACAAAAAAAATATACATATATCAAGAACTTACCGAGATTCTAGAAATCATTATTTCGTGATACCTTTATGACCATAATGTAACACTCAATTGAGTCACGACATATCGTTGCAGATTGATAAAAGAGAATCCAAATTAACGATTTAAAAAGTAACTTAATATGGAGACTACCCTCACTAAAAATAAAATATAAAAGATCCCACTAAATAAATGGGACTTGTAGAATTTGTAACGCAGTATCTTCATATGCTATTCAAGGTTCACATGGTATGTTGTTTCAGCTGAGGTGTCATTTTGTATGCTTTTACTAATAAATCTCTATACGTTGTCTTCTTTTTTCCCAATATAAGTCTAGTTGCGTTAATTGGAATGTAATTAAGAGCATAATAATTAATAACAAGCGTAATTGAAGAGACTTGATCGTCATCATTTATCAAAATGCTTTTACACTTCTCAATTGAACGTTTCATATGCCGACTGCGCACAAGGAAGTATTAAATCATCATCTTATACACAACTATATAAGTGAAGTCCTAGTAAAGAGAACAATATAAGAAAATGTTGGCAGCAAAGAGATAATGGTAAAGAGAAAAAATAAGGTTGCCCTTCCTAGTGAAAAAGAAGCCCAGAATATTATACGTGATTGGGCTTATAAGGCTGTTGAAAAAAAGATGTCACCTGCAGCACAACGTGTTTTGGCACAGGCATTACTTGTGAACCCACATTTGGAATTAAAAGACCTTAGAGGAAAACATTGACAATATTGTGAATGAGTTGAAAAATGTTACGGATAAACAACGCAAGTTGAACAAGAGGCAACGTATTATCAACGAAATCAGTAGAAAGTTGAACAAGAGGCAACGTATTATCATGAAGCGGGACGAAGCCTGAAAGGCCAAGAAGTTTTTGAAGTAGTCCTATTATAATTGTGTGTACGTATACATCGTAATTGGTACTCTCCTGTTTTGTTTTATGTGGCAATCTCTTATCCCTATGCTCTTTTGTCTATTTAAAAAAGAATTAGCACAAGAAAGTATTCATTCATCATCTATACACTACTATATAGATAAAGTCCTAACAAAGACAAGACGTATAAGTATTCAAATGCTGGTTTTGTCCGCTTTCTTCACGCGATGCGGAAGAAAAGCGGACCCTTCAGTCGAATTATTTTCCTTTTAGTTCATCCTTTGTGGTCTTCGACTCGTCACCTCGCCTAATCGTCATATGCTCCAAAATCAATCACTTTAAGCACAAGCTTTTCCATCGCTTGTCATCATCGTACCTATACATATGAAATATAACGACATAAGTTCAAATACGACGATTGCATCATGAATTAAGCGATAAAAGTCATAAGAGTAGGATGTAAAATGACACAAAACATGATATTTGTGCCAAATATCACCACCCCCACTTAGACTTTGCTCGCCCTCGAGCAAACTCAAACCAACCCTAAACTACACTTATAGCCTAACTCATTCAAATAGGTCACAACGGATTCGGCTAGTATGGCTATCTCAAAAGAAAGATTTCAAAATCAAAACAATGAGCCGAGTTTGAAAAGCCATGCCAAAGATTTAAAAACTTTCAAATTTTAGCACCAAGGACCACCTTCTTAAAAAAAAACACTTCACTTTAAAACCAATTGACCCAACGACACCACTTTAAAACATGTAAGCAACCTTATGATCAAGAAATCAACACTTCACCACTCTATTGCTAATTATGTGCCTCTCTCACCCAAAAGAAAGTAGTCCATATCTCTCAAGAATCACATATGTTTAAATCAATGGACATAAAATCAATAATTAAGCTCACTCTCACAAAGAATATCACATGCAAAGTACGGCATACCATAGGCTTGATGCAAGAGGTGTAACCACTCCACTAATACAAGTAAGACGAACCTAGAATCAAGTAGGACTTCGAGGGTTGTAATGTAGGCTAAGGGACGGGTAGGAATTATTTGGATAATAGTGACTATCCTCCCTAAGCACTTTAATACATATACTTCTATCATTCTTGCACAATTTCTTCATTAGCCCTTATTCAACACCGACCAACCTTTAAATTTCTCCCAATTCACCCATTTTCTTTGTTTAAGCACCACTCTTTTTTAAAAAAAAAAAAGTCGCACAAGTTAGAAGGGAACTTTTTCGCTACACATTTTTTTTTTTTCGTTTTCAGATTTCTTTCTTTCTCTTTTTTTTTTTTTTCTTCTTTCAATTCCCAACTAACAAGTGAATTAGTTCTTTTCATTTGATGCTCCCATTGTCTTCCTAGATTACAATTAACAACCATTTCCCCTCTTTATTTCACATCCCAACTCCCATTATACATGTAAATGATTAAAGTGCTCATAGAGTATTTGGATCAAAAATCAAGTTTTATAGAACGAAGGGGTAAAGGCTAATTAAGCACTATCAAAGAAAAGGCTAAAGGCTCAAAAGGGTTAACTAGGGTGCTATTTGCAACTTGGTGGGATAACTTTTTAGGCTTTTTAGTGACTAATCAAAGAAACGCCTCTATCATTTTCTAGGCTCAACCGAACTTCATTTCGCTTTGTGAACACACAGGGCAAGTTCTAGACGTCAATACCAAACATGGATTCAAATGCAAAACCTTACTCACACATGGCATACAATCAACGCAAAAGGGATCCGGTTGTCCCTCAAATCAAACAACAATGAAAATCAACAATGCCAAGTGGGTCATACGAGTCAAATAACGACTATTTTGCAAGTGCTTTCAAGAAAAATGATACAATTTTCAAGGCATGCTTTCACAAAGGGAAAAAATTCAAGATCACTCATATGCCAATCCTTCACCTAACCCGTGCACCTAGCATTTGAATACGCCTATCTTAAGGACTAATTTTCCCTCAAGCAGGTTGTCATCCACCCATCATCAGGAAAAGTCCTTTCTATGACTATAAAAGAAAAATCTACCTACGCCCGGTTCAAAGGCCCCCCCTCGGGAAAGAACCGAGGCCATAAGAAAACTAAAGGGGATGGATGATGAATGCCTACTAATGAGGGACTTAAGAAGTTATCAAAGAAAAATAAGGAAAATAAAATCTTTTTGAATTTTTTTTTTTAACTTTTTCTATTTTTTTTTCGACACTAAGATGCAAAACTACTAAAAAAAAAATAATCCTAAGGCATACTAATCATCATCCGCAACCTCAAAACATGTTGTTACAAACCAGGGACGTATTTTCCCACCCCACACTTAAAATTATGCAATGCCCTCAATGCATATATATTTGAAAAAAACAAAGCGCAAGCAAGGTAAGAAATACTCCCTGGGGCCCACTAGGGCCTAGCTAGCAACATGCTCTCATCATCAAGGGGCGAATGATCCCACACTTAAAACTATGGCATGCTCCTCGACCTTTCAACTTTGGTTACTCGGACTTCCCTAATCGTCGTGCACGATGAATCAACTTTTTCCTCCACCTCGAACTTATGAATTTCACCCCTAATTTTGCATCCAATTTTCTGTCACGCTTCTGGGCGGTGGTGTGAAAATAAAGGAACCAAGCAATAGATATCGTTTCTTGAACTTCTTGGCCCTTAAGTGAGGAATGTCGCTTTGTCTTTTCGATGTGGCAAATTTCAGGATGTAAGGCTCTTGTTCCTCATCTATACACTTCTTCATCAATGTGGAAGGCTCGATTTCCATGTCGCCAACCACGCATAATGTAGAAAAATGTTTAGAACGAGGACCAACACGCCCTAACTCTAAAACTGCATTATTTCTGACATCCTCACTTTTGTATACCTCCTCAACAATGACATCATCAACAAAGATCTGATCGAATGGTTGGAGTTCCTCTATCTGCTCCCACACGCGGCCACTATCCAAGGTAATATGTAGTTGGGCATCGACGCCTCAACCTTTTTATTCATTTGTGCACACGCAAGCCATGGATATCCGAGCCAAATTGGTCTATCTCTTGTCCGAGCTCGCCTCTACCTTCTATCGATTGTGTAGCCATGTTTGTAAGACCATCACTAGAAACCCATGAAATTTCATTTGTTGAGCTTGTTTACGTTAGCCAAGATTGGCTCACTATCTCTGCTTTTTCAAAGCTATCTACTTGTGGGAACTCGCTCTCTTCTTCTGTTTGAGGTTGGTCTTGAGTGTTGGCTAAGCCTGTAACTTGTAGATCATTACAAGTTTCGGCCTCGGCCTGCATCTTTGTGAGTTTGGCACGAATCCTCTCGCGGCTTTCCACATTTACCGCGTTTTGCTCTCTCATTAATGCATCATGCTCCATTATTTGCTCCCCTATTTGCTTCATCATATCGCTAACCCGAGCAAGACTTTCCGCATCCTCCACTTCGTTACTACTGTCAACATCACAAATAACAGGAGAATCATAATATGGGCTCGGGGATGGGAAGTAAGAGTTAGGACAACCATTCCAATGACCGTCTTGACCACCACATATATTACCAATATTCCACTCAAAAGATTGGGAAGGTACACACAACCCATTCCCGAAAATATTTTGACAATGTTGCCACAAGTGGGGTCCTCCACAAATCAAACAAGGATCACCAAAATAGGAACAACCAATATTCGACCAATTTTTACTCCAAGATGCCATATCAAGCAAACTAACCAAAATATTAAATTAAAAATAAAATAAAATAATAATAAATAAATAAAAACTTGAATAGAAATTCAAAAATCCAAATTAGAAAAACAGTAATATTGCTAAGTCCCCGGTAGCGGGGCCAAAAACTTGTTGCTCCCAAACGCACACGCAAGTATATGTGGTCGTACAAGTAATATAGATTGTTAAGTCCAGATATCAATCCCACAGAGACTTAGATTCTACTGTTAAGCTAATTCAAATTCGGATGAAACTATTCAAGAAAGTGAAAATCAAGATGTTTATTGTACTAAACTAAAACTGAAAAGTAAACAATTTATGATAGGTGTTTTTGTGACTGGGATTGTAAGAATTATCAGATGAGAGAAAGATCTAGGGTCATGGCTTTCGACAATCCAGTTGATCTTCGGACAATTCCACCTATTTTATTTCCTGGGTTACTAGTTGACGGGGTTAATTATACTTTATGATATTCTCTCGAACTACTCACTGTTTATGATATTCTATAACGCCTATATCTCTATGGTCATCGAGGTAACAAGAACGCATTTATTTCTTCGTATTCAACTAAGTAGGGCTAAAGGGTATATCTCTATCCTCGGTAGCGAAACGATTAAATCGAACAAACTCTATTTATTCTTATTACGTACGTGAATTCCCTTTCAAGTCCAATTCGCGCACCACAGATAGTGTCTAACTATTGGCCAGATAATCAAACAATTAAGATCAAGAATAAATAAGCAACCCAAAATATGGAAAATAATAGATAATAATTGTCATCAAACCAACTTTCAAGTCTTTCGCCACAACCCTAGAATTAAAAAGTTTAGCTACTCATGATTCGATCATAGACAAAAGAATTCATGAATAATCTAGGGTTGAAAAAGATGAAAAATAAAATAAACCTAGAGAGAGAAAATAGAACGGTGGCTTACAAGTCTTTGAATAATCCCAAAGACACCGTTTTCATTAATAAAACGTCTATATATAGTCTAGGTAAAAACAAAAAATAAGCAAACCTAATCCTAGTTGAACCGGAAAGCTTGCGCGCGAGAACCCCACTTTCCTTCCGCGATCGCGCAATGCATGCGAGGTCTTCGGCTCTTCGCGATCGCGGAAGGAAAGCCCGATAGTAATGCCTGGAGCTGGTTTTTGTCCGCTTTCTTCACGCGATGCGAAGAAAAAGCGGACCCTTCTCGGGCCGAATTATTTTCCTTTTAGTTCATCCTTTGTGGTCTTCGACTCGTCACCTCGTCTAATCGTCATATGCTCCAAAACCAATCACTTTAAGCACAATCTTCCATCGTTTGTCATCATTGTACCTATACACATGAAATATAACGACATAAGTTCAAATACGACGATTGCATCATGAATTAAGCGATAAAAGTCATAAGAGTAGGATGTAAAATGACACAAAACATGATATTTGTGCCAAATATCAG
Organism: Lycium ferocissimum; assembly: GCF_029784015.1. Classification (NCBI taxonomy): domain Eukaryota; kingdom Viridiplantae; phylum Streptophyta; class Magnoliopsida; order Solanales; family Solanaceae; genus Lycium; species Lycium ferocissimum. The sequence continues at coordinate 4,934,921 of NC_081342.1, read as the reverse complement.
AGAACATGACAATATTGTGAATGAGATGAAAAATGTTAAGGAGGCACAACGCAAGTTGAACGTTGAACGTTTCCTGGGTCGGTAGTTTATAGTAGAACGTTTAGTTCCAAACGAGAGCCAAAATATTATGGACGAAATTAGAAAGTTCATGAAGCTGCATGAAGCCAAAATGGCCAAAAAGCTTTGAAGTAATTATAATATATTGGTGTGTACGTAAACATCGTAATTGTTACTCTCCTGTTTTGTTTTATGTGGCACTCTTTGTTCTTAGGTCTATTTAAAAAAAGAATTAGCACATTTTGATGTTAAACCTTATGCATTTATAGTCGCAGAGATATCCGTCATATTTAAGTTCTTATGGTATTTTTTGGTATGATTATCATTTCAATGTTAAGATCCTCTGTTTCTCATACAAAAATGGTGATTTTTATGTTAAATCTATCCTTTCTTGCAGTATACTTAAGCTAACTATATATCGTCACTCTATCAAGTTGATAAGAATTAATGCGTCATTTCTATTTCTACAATCAAAATAATAGAAACCTTTCCTTTACCGTTTGTATAAATGAGCTATTTTATTTTTATCGATAATATGGAGGAGGTACATCTTTTCGTAGCAAATTGAAAGTTCTAATATGTCGGCTATGTGTATTACACGTACCATCTGGCATCTATGATAATAATGACAAGCAAAAATGACCAACAATGTAAAGTGAAGCATGTTGGGACGTAAGATGGGATTTTACTGACTGCAGAGCTGATCAAGGTAAAAAACTTACTCGCACCTAATGTTTACACCAAATCATGTCAACTTACCATGGTTACATTGTTTAATGTAGTGAAAATGTTCATTTATTAACCATGGTTAAGTGAAAATTATTAACCATGGTTAAGTGAAAGAAGTCTACTTGCAAACACGTCATGCATGTACTGGTTCAATGTAAATGACCCCTAAGGTTTTAGAAGATCAAGGAGTAAAATCATATTTTGATTGGACCAACAGATATCTATTCATGTCCATCCCTTTCCATTCCGATCTCGTGTTTTTACCCCTATGAGTACAGCAATAAGTTTTTGGAAACAGCCAATTAAGAGGTCTGTATCACATTATGGTTACCTTGACTAACAAGTTTAAGTGGCTGAGCACAATATTGATGATAACTTTCACCATCCTGCAGTGGTCAAAAGACAATTTAAGGAAAGAACCAGTGATGCAGGCTCAGCCCAAATAAAATCTGGAGACCAATCCAAGGATGGGCGCAAATACTTGACGAAGACTTCATAAGTTCCAGCTTCACCCAATGGAGGCGGCAACAACTCCATCTAAAAAGAAAAAACGTGAGGTATCATTATAAAATCATTGGCTAAAATACAAAGCTAACATTCATGGTAACTAGATGATGGACGTTCAAGGAAAAATTTTAAGTGCACAACTACAGTAGCTTTGATTATCACATTAATTTGAAGAAATAAATCTCAAGTGAAAAGTACCTCCACAGCCCATATAAAGAAAGTAGTATTTTTTTTCCCCAAGGATCTTAATAATCAAAATCAATCAAGCCACCAGCTTTCAATATAAAGTTGTGGTCAGTCATAGGAATCTTATGTAACCATTCAGCTCTATCCGAGCCAAATTCAATCCAATGCCAATATTTACGAGATTGTGAATATGCCATAACAGTAAAGATCGTGTATACCTACAATATCCTTAACAACTACTGTGCTTAAAGTAATTTATTCCTAAAGGAAAACTAGGGGATTTAAATTAAGTTCTCTAAGCCTCACGCTTATCTTTATACTAATATACAAGTCTTTAACCAGGTTAAGAATATTCCTGGAAAATACCCAACCCATTGAGTAACAACAATAACCAGGATTTAATCCCAACTAGTTGGTATTACTTATATCAATCCCTTACTTTGCAGTGTGCCACTATGCATAAATAATCTACATTGATTCCAGAAGATTATTTTTTTAGACTTCCTTCGTCGTGATTATAGTTCTACCTCAACCCTTTTCCCGCCTTCAATCTTAACATCCGCACTTCTACGAAAATTGCCACTTATGTTCCTATGTTCTTGTAAGTCCTGTTAATTGTATTTAAAATAAATGTGAAAATTATCATTGCTAACATGAGGCAATTCTGGAAAACTTGAAATATTGTCAACCCAAGAAATAGGTCTCTTTAATAATGACAGAAGATTTACTGAATATGCATCATGTCTCAGTTTCGTATTCAAAGACCTTAACTACATCGTAGTCATTTACAAATAACTACTTTTGCAACGTCATAATTAAATATAGATAAGGGTTCTTGGAATTTTTAGCTCATGATATATAGCATAGCTCCAATTTGTCCCCTGTATCCATGATAGCACATTTAGACATCACTTTCCAAGTTAGACACGTCTTGTCCATATTTTTTCTACTGAGAAAGTAGAGAGCAGGAGAAGCCCTCAGCTAGCACACCAACCTGTTAGTCAGCATGCATGGAATTTAATGAACAGGTCATAACCCAACCCATCAAAAATTTACTTCGGTCAATATGGTTTGGATCAATATGTGTAAAATTATTATAATAAAAATGAAAGGACTCACATGGAAAGAGCTGAAGAAAGTAATCTAACGGGTTAAAAAAATGCAACAAAGAATAAAGGAACTCTCACAAACAGTTGTTTTCAAGTTGTAATGAGATCTACTGTAGTATAAGAGAATATCAATATATTAACATATTCAAGAAAGTTGTTGGTCAAAATGGATGTGCGTTTGCCTTTAGGAAACGATAAGCAGATGAAACGCATACATAAATCCAGTTCCTAAAATGTTTATGCTACCTCACGGGTTGATAATTGACCCGTTGAGCAACCCAAACTAACCCGCCAAATAGATGGGTCAGCTTGGATTTTGACCCAATTTAACCCGATAAAAAAAATATTACACCCAACCCGTCAAAGTTTGGGCGGTTACACATTTATGGGTCAAGTTTGCCACTTCATACTATTACCTCAACTTTACCATTGTCAAGTAACTTTGTCACTTTTCCAGACCAATAACAATCATTATCTCGCCCGTCAACCAAATCACCTTCCTCCCAAGTACCATCAGCAATAGTAGTTACATCGGAGTTTGAGCTGACATGAACATGGCTTGTAGTATTTGAAGCTCCCTTGTTTGGCTATGAGTGAAAAGCCTTGAGCTCTGGCGTCATATCATCATGTGGCATTGACATTTCGGTGAGGTGGATGCCACATGGCATGCCACCTCACACTCCCCTTCACATCTTCACTACCACTGTCACGACACCCCTCAAACTATCTTCACCATCTCCGCCGGCGCTACCACCCATCTCCACCATACAATGACAACCGCCGCCGCCGCTAACCCATCATTTGTAGGTCTGTAGTATATAGCAAAGTGTTTGTCATAATTGTAATAACAGGAGATATGGAAATTCTAATATCTGTAGGAGAAAATATGTACCTTCATAATTATATTCGTGGATCATTGCATCTCTTTGCATCATCACATTGTTCAGACACATGGAAGTTTCATTGCATTTGCTATCTATCTCTTGAGGCTCCTGCGTTTGGCCTCGATTGTGTTAGCCAGATTAGAGACAAGCGAATCATGTTTGCACTTCTCTTCTACCTTAATCTCAGAGATGGATTTCAGATCTCCATTTCTTCGCAGATAGTCACAGATTATACCTTCTAAGTTGAAATCATCAGCTTTTGCAACCCAACCATATAACTTATCTCTCTTATCTTGTGAAACTAAATAGCCCTTCTTCCCTTGATGTTGTGATTCAAAGCTCTTCTGAAACTTAACTGCATTAGCAAAACCATTCCAATCATTTCCAAATTCAACTATGGATTTCCCCGAATGACCCTTATAGTTCCACAATGGGTGTACCCTACCCTTTCTTTTCAAATCATCCTTGAGGGTCGAGCCACTCTTTCCCATGTATCGACCGTTCAACTGAACGGAAAGAGTTGCTACAATTTCTTATCCAAGGAAATGCATATTTCTCATCAACATCATTCCCATCATGTGTTCGCTGTAATTCAATTTCCATTTTATCAACATAATCTTCCTTATCTAACTCACTAATATGTGTTTCCTTTTCAGATAACATGGACATCTTTCAGTAAATCTATACCAACAAAATTGAATAATCTTAAAAAAAAAAAAAAAAAAAAAAAAAAAAAAAAAAAATTAACATGAACCAGAAATCTTTTAGATTATGCTGCTCACAAATGCAGGTACCAGATATTAGTCAGACCTTACATTTGTGAGGAGCATAATCTAAAAGATTTCTGGTTCATGTTAACTTTTTTTTTGAAGATTATTCAATCTTGCTGGCATCGATTTATTGAAAGGTGTCCATGTTATCTGAAGAGGAAACGCGTATTGGTAAGTCAAATATGGAAGATTATGCTAATAAAATGGAAATTGAATTACAGCCAACATATGATGGGAATGATGTTGATGAGAAATATGCATTTCCTTGGATGGAAATTGTAGCGACTCTTTCCATTCAGTTGAACGGTCGGTACGTGGGAAAGAGTGGCTCAACCCTCAGGGATGATTTGAAAAAGAAAGGGTAGGATACACCCATTGTGGCACTATAAGGGTCATTCAGGGAAAGCCATAGTCGAATTTGGAAATGATTGAAATGGTTTTACTAATACAGTTAAGTTTCAGAAGAGCTTTGAATCACAACATCAAGGGAAGAAGGACTATTTAGTTTCACAAGATAAGGGAGATAAGTTATATGGTTGGGTTGCAAAGGCTGATGATTTCAACTCAGAAGGTATAATTGGTGACTATCTGCGAAGAAATGGAGATCTGAAATCCATCTCTGAGATTGAGGCAGAAGAGAAGTGCAAACATGATTCGCTTGTCTCTAATCTGGCTAACACAATCTAGGCCAAACACAGGAGCCTCAAGGAGATAGATGACAAATGCAACGAAACTTCCATGTGCCTAAGCAATGTGATGATGCAAAGACATTCAATGATCCACTAATATGATGAAGGTACATATTTTTTCCTACAGATATTAGAATTTCTATGTCTCCTGCTATTACAATTATAACAAACACTTTGCTATATACTACAGACCTATAAAGGATGGGTTAACGGCGGTGGCGGCGGTTGTCATTGTATGGCGGAGATGGGTGGTAGCGCCTGCGGAGATGGTGAAGATAGTTTGGGCGGTATCATGACAGTGGTAGTGAAGATGTGAAGGGGTTGTGAAAATGTCAATACTACATGATGATATAACCCCAAAGAGCTCAAGGCCTCAAATACCACAAGTCATGTTCATAAAGAGAGGAGCGTCGGAAAAGGTTGAAGAGAAGATCTCAAGAACGATCTCCTTCGCTTTTAAAGTGGATTGGAGGATACTCAGGTCGCAGCATCAGTTTCCTGCTCTCTTTGACTCTCCGCTTTGATATGGGGGCACTTGATATAGCTTTGTCCATGCCCATTCTATAATGACAATTAAAACGAGTAATAGTTACTTGGATATACTTTCAAAGCAATAGTTTATCCAAATACACGAGATTCTCAATTCACTAATCAAGAAAACTCCGAAGAGTAACTTGTCATGACATGTTAATGCAACCACAACTAGGGAATCAGTGAAAAACTAAAAAAGAAAAGTAGAATGCTGGAGTTGGAGATACTTATGATAATATAATGTAAATCCAACCTCGTATTATAAAACTTTTGCAAGAGCTTGAAGTAGGAAGCAAGGAAGATTGGAGATAATTATGACAATATAATGTAAATCCAACCTCGTATTATAAAACTTTTGCAAAAGCTTGAAGTAGGAAGCAAGGAAGATTATGAGAATTAGGACTTGTAATTTAGTATTCTGGTAAAGAAAAGCACGCCAGTGTACATGCTCATTAACATAAACATCAACATCTATTGACTAACAATGCTAAAAAAGAAGTATTAAAGAACATGTTGTAAAGAGCAAAACTTTATTGATTCCAATGGTATTTACGGAAAAAGAAGGGACTAGCTAGCGGAAGTTGTTCAAACACTAAAAGGTACCTAAAAGATAGATCCAACAAACTATGATGTAGCGTTTCTGCTCATTTATTCTAGATCAATGAACCAGCCCTCAAGAACCAAAAACATGAACAAAAGAACTAATACTACTACATTAAACAAGTTATCTGTGATTGCATATTTATCAACTTTTTCTAGATCAATGAACCAGCTCCAAGAACCAAAAACATGAACAAAAGAACTAATACTACTAGATTAAACAAGTTCTCTATGATTACATAGTTATCTACTTTTCTTTAGCCTCGGTTGGAAGGAACATTAAGAGGATCTTTCCAACTCCCAAGTTCTACCAAGGGAAAGAGTAGAGACAACTTTGACAAATAGAATGTTTTTTATGTCAACTTCTGATACTACCAAATATGCCAGGTTTTCAAAAGAGTGATAAGAATTTACAACTGCTATAGTCTTGAGATGGAACTTGGAAGTATCTTATGTAACTTCTCATAACAATATTTTGTACACGTATATAGCAACTACAAGATATGGCATTAGATGGTAGTCTCTGCATATAATCTTCATGCATTGACATTTGGAATTCAGATATCAAGAATGCAACTTATTCTGTAAATTAAACAGCAAAAATGCACCCATGAATTTAAGCATGGAAATTGCAAGGCATAAGGCCTTCGGTTAATTAGCAGGAACATATCAGAGAACAAACTTTCATCTGGATAGTCAAGGTATTCCAAGAGAGAATCCCAATGTCCTCTTCTCCAGCTTATCTCCTTTATCTGATATCATATATATATATATACAAGAAAAGTGTAACTATGTCATACTCTACTTCTTTATCAATAAAAAATCTTTTATCTAGCAAAAAGTAATTATTTAAATACAAGAAATGGAAAAGAGCTAGCACCTCTAAAAAGATATAATAAACTATATTACTGCTTATCCCATCAGCCCAACATGTAACCGCAGGCTGATGACACATCAATTACAAAGGGTAAGTTCCAATTTATTAATGAGGAGAAGTGGAGAACTCCCAAAGGTTCAACATAGTACTTATAGCAAAAGTTTTACCAACTGAAAACTTAAAGCAGTTAGGAGTGAAACTGTAACAATGCTCTATGATTTAATACAACAATGATAAAAATTGAGAAGTAGGATTTTGTGAACCTCGTACAAAAACATTTTCTAGAATCAAAGGAAAATCCTAAGGAACCAAGTGCAAGAATGGTCCCTGAACAGATTTTCTGATAGACTGGACGGAGTCGTCACCGGCAAAGTCAATAACCAAAACACAATAGAGAGAGAAGAGGAAAAGCTATTTCAATATTCTATTCACAATCTCCCAATTACAAGCCCTAATTCCCCTGTTTATATAAGATGTAGCTAATTACAAAATAGTCCCTTGCCCATGTTGCAGGTCACGTGCTACTTCATTTTGGCTCATAACAGTTTTCTAATTTTTTCATGTTTGGTGGGTTATATTTTGGGAAATATTTTCTCTAGAAAAACAAGTTCTTTAAAAAATTAGAAAAATAACTTCGTTAATGGAAGCAGTGAAAACAAGTTTCATAAGTGACATTTCAAATTCTGTCTCTACTCCATCTACCCATCGCCCTCAAACCCCACCATCTCACCCTCATAATGTTTTGATAGATTACATATAGATGCTTTTGAAATAATTTTTTTTTTTTTTTTTTGCTTACTAAGCAAACACTAGAAAATAAGTAAGAAATTCACGTGTTTCCAAGAAAATACTTTCAGAAAAACATTCTCCATCATACCAAACACACCCTAACAGAAAGAGCAAATCATCCTTGGCCATTCCAAAAGGTTGGTAGTCAAAATCAAAATACAAAAAGATGAAGGAGAAGGGAAAAAAAAAATCAAACTAAATACCTTGGACTATGCAACCAATTCAGGATCCCAATGAAAGAAGATTGGATCTTAAATAGGCAGCTAAAAGGTTGACAATGAGAAGAAGCCCTAAAACAAAAAGATGAGAAGAAAAGAAAATTCAAACTACATACCTTGGAATATGCAACCAATGCAGGATCCCAATGAAAGAAGATTGAATCTTATATAGGTAGCCAAAAGGTTGACATTGAGAAGATGCCCTAAAACGAAAGTTTCTTTCCCATATTGCCCAATAGAACCTAAAACCCAAGCCCAACCTAATTAGAATTCAAAGAAAAAGGTTGACATTGAGAAGAAACCCTAAAGCAAAAGTTATCTTTCTCATATTGCCCAATAAAACCTAAAGCCTAAGCCCAACCTAACTTGAGGTTTTGTTATGAAAGTGGAGTCAATTAGGGTTTGTTTAGGTCATTCGAATTGAGATTGATTTAGGTGGAATTGGGGATTTAGTCAATTAGCCATGAATAAAGAAGTGCACGCGTATCGCACGTGCTACAGTGGGGCCAGCTCATTAATCCATGTGAATAAGTGATCAACGGCCACAATTAGAAGCAAATCAACGGTTGAGATCTATGCTGAGTTTGTTATGCTGAGTTGTTAAATAACAAAAATTGATAGCTAAGGAGGCAGTTATTGATCTGGTATTCTTCTTCCTCAATCTTTCTCTCTTCTTCGTCTTTCCCAATTTCTCTTCTCTCTGTAACCTAAATTCTCCATTACGGGAATCCATTGAAGCTCAAGAATCATCTTGGAGTTCTATTCTCACATTACCAATCATTTGTAACTGCAACCTGATTGGATATTAATAAATTTCTCAATTTTGCCTCAATTGTCAATTTCACCTTACAATTACATTTCACATTCTCGAGTCCATTACAGGTTTATTACAAGCATCTGTCATACGTCAGATCCTATTTGAATTGACTTATTTTAGGTATTTGTAAGCCAAAATAGTTTTTAAGCACTAATATAAGTGTTTGGATTGGCTTATTTTAAGTGCTTATTGGCTTTTAAGCTCTTTTTCTTTTTGTGATGCTTGAAAAAGATAAAAGGTGATTTTAAGCACTTACTTTTAGGCGAAAAAAATACAGAAATAAGTCAAAATCTGGATATTCCCAACTTACGGCTTTTAGCTTTTATCTTATAAGCTACTTTTAAAAAGTCAATACAAACACCCTCTTAAGAATGAATCAAGGCGAACCTCAAAAGTTAGTTCACGAGGAGGGTATTATCCAAATCCATATAAAGACTCCAAGGACTACTTATTCCACAAATATGGGAGTACTCAACAACTAATCCTAATTCATGACTTTTGACTTATTTTTGTCATGTTGACTTAAAAACCCTTTATTTTTTTAATTTTTTTTAATCTTTCCCAACACAAAGCTATTTTGACTTAAAAGACCTAAAATAAGCCAATACAAACAGCCTTTTATTATTAGGGGATTTGAGAATAATTTGCTAATGACATAAGAGTTGAGGTTGCCACGTGTTGTTGAAAGCGACATATGTACACTTATACATTTTTTATATCCAACTGATAGAAAGTGAGCGATGAAATATGGTTGCTCTTCAATAAGTACACATATGTCTACAATTGTACACATGTAGATTCATCGTACCACAACAAGAAAAATTAGAAAGAATGTTATACAGGATGCCTTAGATTTCTTGCATTTAATTATAGAATACTTACCTACCTTATTAGCTATGGATTAATTACCTACCATAATACATTGCTAATGAGAAGCCTTTTCTACTAAAAACACCTCCTTGCTTGGACCATTAAATAAAAAAGAGTTTAAAAAACATAAGCAAAACTTTGGCATCATAACTAAATGGATGCATAATATACTTGGAATCACCATAGCTTTTAGTCTACTAATATCAATATATATATTCCACAAATAAGTGGTATAGAAGATTATTTCCTCAATTTCACTATCCCTCTATATTTCCCTTCCTCATATTAAAAGAAAAAGAGACTAAGGTGTGTTTGATACGGAGAAAAACATTTTCTAGAAAAATTAATGTTTTCTAATTTTTCCATGTCTGGTTGGTCAAAATATTTTGAAAAATATTTTCTCTGAAAAAAATAAGTTCCTTAAAAAATGAGAAAAATAACTTCTTTAATAGAAATAGTGAAAACAAGTTTCATATAGATTACATTTCAAGTTCGTTGTCTTTTCTCCACCTACCCATTGCCCCTAAGTCCCACTCCCCACTCATCTCACCCTTATAGTGTTTTGCTAGATTACATATAGACGCTTTTGAGATAATAATTTTTCTACTTACTTAGCAAACACTAGAAAATAAGTAAGAAAATAACTTATTTTTCATGAATATATTTTTTAGAAACACATTTTCCTTCATACCAAACACCCTAAAAGAAAGAATAAAATATGTTGGCCAATCCAAAAGGTTGGTAATCAAAGTACACAAAGATGAAGGGGATGAAAAAGATGAATAAACCAAACTTCATACCTTGGAATATGCAACCAATTCAGGGATCCCAAAGAAAGAAGATTGAATCTGATATAGGCCTAATACTGGGCTATGATACCAAACACACCCTAAAAGAAAGAGCAAAACAACCTTGGTCAATCCAAAAATTTGGTAATTAAAATCAAAGTACAAAAAGATAAAGGTGATGAAAAAGGATGAATAAATCAAACTACATACCTTGAAATATGCAACCAATTCAAAGATGCCAATGAAAGAAGATTGAATCTAATATAGGCAGCCAAAAGGTTGACATTGAGAAGGAGAAACCCTAAAACAAAATTTTATTTCCTATATTGCCTTTTATATCTATAGATAAAACCTAAAGCCCAAGCCCAACTCATCTATTAGGGGAGTTGGGGCCATTGGCACTTATGTGGTGCTAACGATTTGATAACTATCTTTAAAGCCCAAAATGTTTCAATTTATGCTCCTATTTATTATCTGGATATACCAATAAAGATGTACGGTCTAATGAGGCTACAATATAATATTTACTCATAGGAGGGGTAAGCTTTTCTATTCTGGTTCTGCCCCCTACTTTATGTTGGTCTTTAATTGTTGCCCCTCATAATAAATAATCCTTTTGCGGAGAATAAGTTTATATTTTCATATCATAATATTTCACAAGTTATGCTCTGCACTCTTAAAAAACTTCTGTTCCACTAGACATAAGTTCAATTTTAAAGGACAAAAATAAAGACCAGCCCATTTGAGAAGGGCAGGCTGTGCAATTGTTCGGGGGAGTTGAGAATAATCCATTAATGACCAATAAAAACCCGTTTGGCCATGAGAATTATTCACTTTTTACCGGAAGTTTTTTTCACAGTATTTGAAAATCAAAGATTTACGTTTTTGAGAATAAGTTTATATTTTCTAGAAACATGAATGTTTTTGTTAAGACTCAAACAGAAACAGAGGAAAATCCTAAGGAACCAAGTGCAAGAATGGTCTCTGAACATATTATCAGATAGACTGGCCGGATGTGTCACCGGCGAAGTCAATAACCAAAACGTATATAGAAAGAGAAGCGGAGAAATCTATTTCAATATTCAATTCACAATCTCCCAATTACAAGCCCTAATTCCCCTATTTATATAAGATGATGTAGTTAATTACAAAAGAGACCCTTGCCGATGTGCAAGTTACCTGCTAGTTAATTTTGGCTCATAACATATCACCCCTCCTAAAATCATCCTTGTCCTTAAGGATGAATAAAAAATGAACGGAAAAGGGCCAAAAATACCCTTAACGTATGAGAAATGGCTCACAAATACCCTCTATCCACCTATTGGTTCAAAAATACCCTCAACCTATTTTTTTGGCTCAAAAATACCCCTCAAACTAACCCTCAACTAACTCCCCAAATCTGATGATTTTTTTCCTATTTAAAAAAGCCACGTGTCTTATTATGATTGGTCACATATATTATTTAATTTTAAAAAATAAACTAACCCACTTTTAAACCATAAACCGCTGACCCGCCCAGTGACCTGTTTAATCACCGATGGGTCTGTTGGAGATGAAAGAGAAATTAGCGAAGCCTTGAAGGGAGGTTGACGGAGAGAGGATTGAATGCTCCCCGAATTTCGACCTTTGGCATTGGGAATCCGAAACTAAAATAACCTCAGAAAAAAGTTTTTGAACCAAACTACCCCAACAAAAAAAAAAAGTTACAAAACTGCCTTTAGCGCAAAAATTATCGCTAAAGCGATTAACGGATGGCACCGTTACTTATATAGCGCGAATTTATCGCGCTAAGCGGTCCCCATTTTTTTTTCGGCCCTTTTAGTTAACCCCTCTTTCATTACACTTTTTAACGTACTTTGACCATAGATTAATCATGCTTCGGGACCTCGAAACTTTAATATTTTATATAGAACCCTACTTATTTTTGTGCGATTAATAAGGTAAGCTCAATACATCAAGGATAAGAAAATCTTCGGATGGCCGTTTTAGTGGTTGAAAAGTGTTCGAATGCCATTTTTGTTTGAAGGCTTGGTGTCATTAGCTTTAAGTTCTTTACGAATACTTAAATTTAGATTTAAGTTTACTATTTTTTAGTCAAAATTGCAGCATTCATACAAATCTCAAAATAATTAAATTGCATCATTCATAACAATATGAAAATACTTAAACTTGTTCATTAATAAGAAACCCAAACTTTTTAAAATACAATCATCAAAGAAAGAAAAAAACTTAAAAAACATTCATCAATTAATGCCCTTGAGTTGATCTTCCGCCACCACCGCGAGATGTGCCACCACCACTAGATGTGCCACCACTGCTAGATCTACCACCACGAAAGTTTCCTCCACCACGAGAGGTACTTCCACCGCGAGATGTAGTTTGACCACCATGCTGTAAGGGACACTTGCGCTTATCATGACCAACATAATTGCAAAATGAGCATTTTTGAGTGTATCTCCCTGGTGGAACATTCATTTCATTATGAATACGGCAGTATGCTTTCTTTTTGAATTTACGGATAAATGCTTTATTTGCAACCATTGAAAATGGATCCGGTGGCCAATAACTCTCACTACCAAGTGGGTAGAACCTTCCAACATACGTTCTTGCATAATTTTCAACTGTATATTCCTCAGCCATGTACGCGGAGGCATTCTTTCCCATTGCGATAAAACACTTGAAGGCATGAGAACATGGCATGTGATATGATTGCCACTTGCCGCATGTGCATGTTCTTGGAATCTCACAAATTATGTGGACATTACCTCCTTTACCTTGGTGCACACTTGTGTGAGTTCAAATATGCGCTGCGGAGTTGTACTCGATCCATCGGTCATGTTTCTGAGCCCTATATTTGTGGTACTCGAACAGTTGTGACGGTTTTGGCATCCATCTTAGACCTGCTACTGCATGTGCTTTGGCCTTTTTTGATCTATTGACGAACCGCTCCACAACCTGCTTAAAAGTCATTCTCACCATTGCGGTGACGGGTAATCCCCGTGCATATTTTAACAAGTCATTGAATGACTCAAAGTTGTTTGTTGTCAGCACACCCCATCACCTACCTTCATCCTGGTGTAATGTCCATTTGTCTTTATCAATTGCATTCAACCAGTGGAAGGCTTCCTCATTCGCCCGCCTAATAATGTCCATCTGCAGGTTAAACTTCTTCTCCTGATGCTCTTCGCCTACCACATCCAATTGCAAAATGCTGGGATTCGATATGCCTTTTGGAAGTTTGCCTTCAAATGCCTTAAACAATAACGATGGTAGGCAAAGGGTGGTTGCCACCCATGCAAATTGAACATATTATGCAATATGCCAGCATTTCTGTCTGAGATCACACATACTCCCATGCGATCCTTAATAACGTGTTGCCTTAAGTAGTCCAAAAACATACCCCACGTACTAATGCTCTCATTAGCTGCAATTGCAAAAGCTAGAGGGAATATAGCTCCATTTGCATCCATTCCAACTGCAATTAGCAGCTTTATGTCATATGCCCCGTACACATGTGTTCCATCTATTGATATTATAGGACGACAATGAGAAAAACCATCAATGCATGGTTTGAATGCCCAAAACACAAACTCTAAAATATTACCGGGCACACCAGGCTTCGATTTGAGCTTCCATTCAACAACAGTACCATGATTGAAGTGTTGTAGAGCCACCATGTATCTCGGCAACTTCTTGAAAGAGCCCTCCCAATTGCCGTAGACTATCTCATGTGCACGCCTACGCCCAAGATACGCCTTCCTCCTACTAACAGTTTTGCTATATACTTTCAGGACGGCTGTAATACAATCTTTAATAGGGAACCTGAAAAAGTTGAAATATCAGCATATAGCAACGAGGAACATTATATTAACACCAAAAATAAAATAAACTTAGGCGAAGGGGATACCTTGGGTTTTTTCCAATGTCGCCAACTAATACATAAGCAATCATATTGGTATCTAGCTTGCAATGATCATCTGGGAGGTCACCCATATCACAAGTGTGCTTTTTGTAGAACTTTGAAATAGTCCACATCTTTTCAGCAGTTTTCTTACCACGGAGCATCCATTCGCAGCCTTGATATTTTCGCTTGCATACCAATAGCCAAAGTTTTTGCGTGGAATCGTCAACTTTAAACTCCCTCATCCCTTAGATGCGATAAATCTTAACAGCCCCTTGCAATGATTTTTTCAAGCTGAAAATCATGCATTTTTTAATATGAGCCTTTTGTTGTAAAAGATCCACTGGCTCTTTCCACAAACTTCGCCGAATATGATCATCATCCCTAGTAAAGACAAAGGCATCTGGGCGATCTTGAAGATGATCAAGATAGGGGATCTCATCGGAATGCCACTGAATCGGGGTCGACTCTTGCTGTTGAAATTGGCTTTGCGGCTGAACCGGAGTCGACTCTTGCTGTTCAAATGGTTGCTGTGAATTCAGTTCCTCCTGGTGTGCCGGACTGTTCATCATGTCTTGCAACAGTTCTACTTGATATTGAGGATTAGTTCCAACCTCAACCTCATCGTCACTTTGCTCATCGTCACTTTCCTCCGCATTAGGTATTTCCTCACTATCGTTGGATGATGTCACTATATAATTCGGATCATCCATGACAGGTCTTTGCCTATAATTTGGTGCAACCACCACATTCTCCCTACATAAGAAATTAGAGTATTTTAACTACTACACATCAAATAATACTATTGATGTTAAAAAAAAATAGATGTACCGATAGTAATCAACTACACCGAAACTTGAGGAAGGACCATCGTTTTGAGTAGTTAGATAGACTGAGGATGTTCCAACCTGATTCATCCATCCCGATTGAGGAGACCATCCGATATGATCCATATCAGGTGTATAACCCCTAAATTAGGAGGAATACAAAATGTAAAAACTGGATGAAACTTAGAATTTGTGTTAAAAATTGGATGAAACTTAGAATTTTTTCCCTTATTCGAACTCTGTATTAATAAGATTTGAAGTTTGAATATTGAACCAACGCATGCATGCAATTAGTGTGTCTTGCAGTGTTACGTCAAATCAAATTAAGTACGGAGTGTTGCATAACGCATGAATTAACCGCGCTATGTCAGCTCGTGGCAGAATAGCGCAGTAAAATACTGCGTTATTCTGACATAACGCATTAAATGACTGCGTTATACAAGTATAACGCATGAGATTCTTGCGTTATACTATCATAATGCGAAGATTTTCTTCGCGCTTATACCGCTGCAATATATTGTCACCTCAACTGTCATACAGAAAAATGTCATAATTCGAATCAAACTTTAAGTGTTATATAACGTAATTTGACGAATAGTTACCAACCACACAAAATTGAGTTACTATGTCATTTTTTGACCAATTTAGAGATATTAGTCGTGTTATATCGTTCACTCCAGAAAACATATTCGACGCAATGGGTAGGACATGGGAATTGGGTGAAGATTTTGAATACTCAAACAACCCTAACAACAGATTCAATCGAGAATACAATAATAAAATGAGAGAGGAGTGGGATTGGCGTGTTAGGGAGGCTGCAGCACTGGAGCAAAAGTTAGCGTCAGTAGGGCTTAAACGCCCAAAAAAACGTGTTATGTCAATGCCTCGTGGAACTCCACAAGAGTATAATTTTGCTCTTAACCGTTTTCGCGAAGAGAACAATCGGTTGCAAATACGTTACCTTAGGATAGAATATAGTGTACATGGTAGCACAAGATTTAGATCCAAGTGGGATTCAGACTGTGAGATGTCCGATGAAGATTAATATTTTTTTATATGAAGTAAGTAGGTAAGGTCATAAAGACCACCCCCCCCCCTCCCCAAGTAGGAGTACATGGGGGTTTGCAACTATATAAGTAGCACTTTCTTTTGTTATTAGACTATAACGTATTCAATGTCGAGTAGTAGAAACTCAGCTTGGTCTTTACTCCTTCCAAAAGAACCAAATAGCCGTTGATGATGATAGTTCAAATCATAGCGCTTTTCGAGCGATACCGGATTTCAAACTAGATGAGCTAAATGCCCACCTTCTTAGAGCGTAATGATGATTTCTGCAGTGTGAAATATTCAAATCAGTGAGAATATTATTGCGGTTTACGCCGATAATGGTCACATCGGCTTGCCGAATCAGAACGTCTTGTTCGTGACTTAGAAAATCTCAATGCTCCAATCTCAACAAGGTACTCCATAACCATGCCTTAAGTAGGTCCAGAAACTTGCGAGCTTGCCGTGCAAAGGATTAGAAAAGAAAACAACAGAATGTTGGCAAGACGATGTAGATTTTACATGCTAAAGTTGGCCGAAGAACAAGCATCATCAATCGGTAGAGAACTAGCTAACAGCTTCTGAAAAAAGATGTGTCTTAAGAAACCGTTAATATTTTTCTGAGGACGATATTGAGGACTTGTATTCTGATGATGATTAAGAATGTTGTGATTTTAGTTTTAAGTTTAATTTATGATGATGTTGTTATTTTGAAGAATATTAGTATGTTTAGTTTTTCATCAACTCAAGGGCATGAAATGATGAATGTATTTTAAGTTTTTTTTTTTTTTTGATGATTGTATTTTTACTACTTTTGATTTATTATTAATGAACAAGTTTAAGTATTCGTAAAGAACTTAAAGCTAATGACACCAAGCCTTCAAACAAAAATGGCGTTCGAGCACTTTTCAACCACTAAAACGGTCATCCGAAGATTTCTTATCCTTGATGTATTGAGCCTACCTTATTAATCGCACAAAAATAAGTAGGGTTCTATATAAAATATTGAAGTTTCGGGATCCCGAAGCATGATTAATCTATGGTCAAAGTACGTTAAAAAGTGTAATGAAAGAAGGGTTAACCAAAAGGCCCAAAAAAAAAAACCGGAGACCGCTTTAGCACGATGAAATTCTTGTGCTATAGCGAGTTAACGATGTTGAGTGCCCCGTTAAGCCGCTTAAGCGCTTGTAATTTCTTGCGTTAAAGCGCTTTTGTAACTTTTTTTTTTTTTTTTGGGTAGTTTGGTTCAAAAACTTTTTTCTGAGGCTATTTTGGTTCCAGATTCCCAAATTGGTGGGCTTGTCTTTCTTTTACATTTCTAAATGACACTCTCCCATGCTTCAACAGCAATTCTCAACACTATATTCATGTGCTTAATTATACATCACTTGAGTCTTTTATTGCCAAACAATAGTGTTGCTGTACTTGATTGTTCCATCGCAGATGTAATTACTTTTGCACTTGTGTATTCTTTATGCCTTTCTTGTACTCGCCTCATGTGTTTATGTCCTCTGAAGTTTATACTATAATCATTACTTCTTGCAAAATCAAATCGGGAGAGGTCACTACAATATTGTATATGATTTAAGAGGCGTTGAATTCTACAATTAAGCATGTTTGTTTTCCTGTTTGATGCAAGTGATGTAGCAGGAAAGATTTTCTTTCACTGCTTGAGTTTCAACAGCCTACTTTTAGAAACTCTCAAGCGGCTACTGAGTTGTTGTAGAAAAGCCATCCACGGACTTTAAAAGAAACGGGTCAGATAAATGGGTCAGCGGTTTAGTTTATTTTTTAAAATTAAATAATATATGTGACTAATCATAATAAGACACGTGGCTTTTTTAAATAAGAAAAAATCATCAAATTTGGGGGGTTAGGTGAGGGTTAGTTTGAGGGGTATTTTTGAGCCAAAAAAAATAGGCTGAAGGTATTTTCGAACTAATAGATGCATAGAGAGTATTTGTGAGCCATTTCTCACACGTTAGGGGTATTTTTGGCCCTTTTCCAAAAAATGAATAACTGGGGACACAATCCACCTGGATCAAATGGAAAAGGCGAATGAACAATAATTATAACAATTTCCTTGGCTTTATTGATTGGAATACACGTGCTGACACTTGAACCTTCAATTTTGTTGTAATCTTGCTGGACACCCACTTCATCAAAGAGGAAGATGAAGATATGTAAACTCTCTGAATGGTGAGATTCAAGAACCCTCCATTTCTCATGAATATAAAACTTTGACTTCGGTCTCAAGAGATCTGAAAATTGATGAACATAGAAGATGAAAAAACTATTAGTCACTGGATCAAAACTGGCCTCCGTGAAAGGTGCAAAAATCCCAGGAGCTTGAAGGTAATCAACATATGCAAGAGGAAACATTATGAATGTTTTCCAATATGTCTTCGACATGGAATATGGCTCTGAAATATCTTCACTATCAAGAAGAATGGGTTTTCTAATTTCAATGATCGAAAAAGAATTATTATTTCCCACAGGATCATTCTTAACTCGGTTTCTAAGAAACCCATCGAACCCTGCTTTTACCATTAACGATCTCTCTGAAACATTCTTTTCTAACTCGCAAGAATTGTATTTTTCAAATTTAACATCATCTTTTTCCTGTGAAATCGAGAGCCTTATTTGGGAATTGTTCACATTTATATATATAAGTTTAGTCTTTGTACTCACCTGTTTTGTAATTTAAAATATTACATGTTCTATTCACTTATACACGTAACAAATTTCTTGTTTGTTAGTATTTTCTTTACCACTAATAGAGAGAATTTATTGTAGAGGGATTACTAGTTTAATAAAGGGGGGGATTAATTTATTGGAATAAATTCTGACACACATTTACGAGTATCAAATTAATTGCATCTTCCAGTACTTGGAGTGATCTTGAAGCCAAAAATGAGAGTATTTGGAAGTTTATCAACATGAATTTTGCTTTGCAAAAAATTAACATTGTGTGATTGAAAACTATTATATTCTAAATACTCCTGATAACAGTTTTCCAACTTCATAATTTCTATTTCAAATTAAACTTTAAATAATGGAAAATAATAAAACAAATAGATTTACTTATAATAATTCATTATTTGCCAAAAAAAAAAAATTGGTATGATTTTAAATTTTTACTATATAAGATGGTCACCCATCTTTTTAATAGGAAAGGACAACATTGTCTTCCTCTTTTTAAATCTAGCGTTCACTTTATCTAGAATATTTATCACTGAGTTTTTAATTATTCGAGGTGTGAAAAAACAATTAAAAACTTTTTAGGCTGAATAAGATTTCCTCTAAACGTGTCAAGTGTAGAAATAAAATCAAGACCTACTTACCATACTCATAAACCGATTTTTCCATACTGGTTTTGTTGTTATTGTACTCTAAATGTAAAAGTTCGTTAAGGGATAGTTAAAAAGTTTGTTACTTTTACTCTATATGTAAAGATTTAATTATTAGACAGATGACTTGTTATTTTGATTTCAACTTTTCTTTCCAAAGTTATCAAAATCCGACGCAGTGTACAAGCCTTTATACATCTTGTGGGTCAGGATTATATATACTATTTTCTTATGATTTTAAATGTACATGTCTCAAGCATTACTAAGTTAATTTCTTTTAGGAACACTAACTTATCAATAATGATACGATACGTGTATATATCACACATGCATTACACATGGCACACGCAAAAGGTGTGCACGTCCACAAACCATTGTATATAACTTTATAAGTAATTCGTAATCATCTAATTTATGGTATTTCTGATTCCAGAATAAAACTAGTGCAAATCATGTCTTGAGAGACATGAACCTTTTTTTTTTTTTTTTTTTTTTTTTTTTGTGATTGACAAACTATTACTCCTATTATACTTCAAATATTCCTCAAACTAGTTTTTTAACTTCAACATTTCTATTTCAAAGTGAAGTTTAAATAACGGACAAAATTGTTAAACACATGTATTACATAAAATGTTTTGATTTTTTTGTTAAACAGAGAACTTTATTCATTACTAGATAGCAACATTATACAAAATAGATGTCCCATTAGGATCATCGTTCCTACTTCCTAGTAGAGACAGTAGCAACAAACTTCGACGTGGTAGTGCCACTTTGATCACACACAGGTTACCCAAACTAGCTAAATTATTACAAACGTCTTCCGTTAAGTCTTTAATACAAAAGTATCAATTTTGTCATCCTCTATAGGTGCGTGCCTTAGTGAAGTAAGGAGGGCTTGCAAAATGGTGTTTGATATCCGCCATATCCATCTTGGATCCTTCCTTAGTCAAAAGATGTGCAACTCTGTTCCCTTCTCTAAAATTGTGTCGAACCACTGGGTTTCCCATCATTTGCATTAACAACCTGCAGTCATATAAAATAGAGTTGTGAATGGGGATATTTTTTTCAAGGAGCTGAAGAACCTCTATCGAGTCAGTTTCAAGTGGATCTGATAACAAGTTTTGATCCGGTACAACTGTAGGCCAAATATGAGAGCAAGGAGTTCTGCATGGGTGTGATCATTCAATACTTGTATGATGTGAGAGAATCCCATGATTCAGTCTCCATTATGATTAACTTATTTAACTTAAAATAATTAAGCAGAGGACTGGACCACTTCACATGCACTGTTTTGGGAGTCTTCGGATTAGTATGGCATTTTGCTAATAATTTAAACTCCTTAATGCGCATGCAGATATAACATCTTAGAGAGGTCGTTAGATATGTTATTTATATTATTGTTGTTTCTATTAATCCAGAGATTTCAAAGACTGAAAGGATAAATATCATCCCAGTTAAAGATGGAATCAATTAGAATGTGCTTATTCTTTTTAACCATATCCAGCCGATGAATGTCATCGTGGTGAGAGCTGTTAAAGTAAATACCAAATTGACTCCAATAGGCAATAGTGCAATTTATGAAAATGTGTTTGATATTTTCAGGATTACTTCTACAGGCCATGCAAGTAGGATCAATGTTTATGCTTATATATATGGTTGACGTAAGATTAACCATATTCATGCATGAAGTCATCGTTCCGTCACCCAACATGCTTCTATCTAAGTGATTTCATACCTTACTACTGCCCTCCGTCACCCTTCTAAACCTCCTTTACCCTATGCCTTTAGTCTACTTTGAATATTAATCCTTTCATTCTTCGAAGGTCAGTGAAGTACTTCGAGAGATTACATGGAAAGCCTTGATTTCGGGCACTTCTTCGATCTCCTTATTTAGCTTTCAAGTCCATGGGAGAGGAATTTCATAGAGTCATTTATGTTAACACCTGCTCTGTGGTTCTATCTCATTCTGAGGTTTTGGGAGCCTGCATTTGTGGGAGATGAGACCACATTCATTACCATCGCATTCTGGTCCAACTAGGAGGTCTTGCCATTGAATTCTGTTACATACATGACTACATTGAATAGGCTAGGAAAGGAAAGGAAAAGAATCTTTGGGTGGACAAAGAGAGAAGAAATATGGATAGCGTAGCGTAAGGACAGGACACGAAAGAGAAATGCTCAATGAAGCGCAAGAAGAGTCGAAGACGGCTTACCAGTAAGAGAGAACCACCTCATCTCGTGTATAAACTTTCATTCATCTTCTTCAATCTTCCTCGATCGGAATATCCATCATCCTGATCTCGACCTTGTTGAGCTCTCCCTGATCAAAAGTTCTCCGCCTCTTCGACCGTCTCCAACTCATTAAAAAAGATGATCGGTGACCTAGATGGTCAAGATCTTTCCTTACCTTAGCTGAGCCTTATGTCCCTTCAACATTCCTACTCATTTTGCCTTGTCTTGGGCACCACAGTAGACTGATTATCCTATATATAATATCTACTTTAAAGATTAAGAGGATAGAGGGTCTCCCTTCCATAGATTCGATTGGGATTGATTCTTAAGATCGAGCCCTTATCAGAGGTGTGTCTACTGACACCTGTCAAAGTCTTCAGACATGCACGACGTCTCCTTTCATTTGCTAAAACTATAAAAGAAAAGAATAGGCGCAACACTCTATTCTCTTCTACCCCTTTTTGTTTGCTTCTAGCCTTCCCCAAAGGCTAACTCCAAAACAGGGGAGTCAAATCTTGGAAACATAATGGATAGGAAGTCTATTATGGTAGCACTACCAAAGAATTTTTATTTTATTTTGTTTAGCATAGATAATTTTTCAGATCCATTGAAAATCAACATGATAAATTGTACCCTTTTAGGTTAAATAAAGTATTCCATCACAGGCGTCAAGGGTAAAGTCAAGACCTACTTACCTCATCCAAATAAATGAGTCTCCCTAATTAGTGATGTTATCATTGCTTCTCTCTACATTTAAAAGCTCAAAAGTTTGTTATTTTTGTTTTATGTAGAGATTTAATTGTTAGACAGATGACGTGTGATTTTGGTTTGAGCTTTTCTTTTTAAAGTTAGTAGTATATATTGTTTTCTTTGTCATTTTAAATACACACATTTCACGAATTACTATTTCTTTTAATACTTTCCATACATAAACGCACGACGTATGCACGATATGTACGTCCTGCAGATTTTCATGCAGAGCTTTGTACGTAATTTGTAATTTAGTTTTTGGTCTTTTTAATACCAAATTGTGTACGGTGTAAGCCCGTGAATTTACCTCGGTTCGATGAAGGGTCATACGGGGTGATTGGTGGGGATCAATCCGAGCAGACGGAGGAACAAACCGAGCCTGCTCAAAAGGGGTCCGAGAATATAAGTCCAAATCTGAGGTAGTTTATCTTTCACGGATTTGTCTCCAAGAATCACGCCCTCAACAAACGTGTCCGATATACTCGGAATCATTTGCCCACGTTGGAGCTTGTGTCATTCAATTAGTGTAGGACACTGGCACTATAAATACATATGTAACAGCCCCATCAGAGGGCATCTCCATCTTCTGAAAAAGCAATGAACACTTCTGAGAATATCAGAGCAAAGGCTCGATATCAATAAAGCTTTGTCACTTCTATTTTATTTTTAGTCCAAGCAAGGAGATAAATCCTTCTTCTACTCGGACCTGTTGCTTGCACTCGTTATACAGGCTATCCTTTTAATTTACCACGTTATTCTTTACTTTTCGATTATCCGTTTATCTTGCCAACAAGCCTAATCCCATATCCTTTAAACCGCATACAAATTCAATTGCTGCTCTCTTTTGAGGGGTAAACACAAATAAATCTAATTTTCAATAGTTTTTCAACTTAAAATTTCTATTTCAAGTTGACGTTTAAATAACGAACAAAATTGTCAAAATAGATTTACATCTAATAATAATTGTTTGCAAAACAAAGAGGGTATTTTGTCTAACAGTTAAATTTTAGATGAGATGAAGAAATGTCTCATTTGGTTAAACAGGAAAAAGAAAATTGTTGTTAGACCAAGAGAAATAATTCTGTAGTTTGTTTCTTTCCTCATTCTTCATATCAAGAAAAAGCGAAAAGAGTAAAAACGTTAATTCATTTTGTCCATTTCTACTGTGACAAGCAATTCTAATAATTTACATCCTAACAAGACAATATTAGAGGAAGAATAAATCAAACTATTTAATTAGTAGCTCAGTTGATTGGCTACCTAAACTTTAACCTTGTTGGTGAGGGTTCGAATTCCTACATTGTAATCCCCTTCCCATTTCCCCTACCCCTATGTAAAAAAAAAAAAAAAAACTCTTCGTCAGACCAAAATTTGTGCACATTTGTTAAATATTCATAAATTCTGATTTAAAACAGCATCCACTTATTTAATACCAAGAAAGTAAGAAAAAAGTTGCCAGTAACTTTATATGAGATAAAAAGATTAAGATTGATGATAACATTAAATATATCAATGATGCCTTATTTCTATGTTATAATGGATTTAATAGCCCAAATATTTCAGCAAAGGAATTCCGATTGAATATAGTTAAATCCCGGCCGGTGTTACCAAAAAAAAAAAAATTGGTAACATTAATTTAGCTTCTAAAACTTTTAGTAGACGTAAACTCGTACTATGAGAGTATAACGGAATCTAGAAGGTTAGCATGTTTTCGAGTAAGCTGCCGAGGGGCTTACTTCAAGTAACCATAACCCCTTGATTAGATGTGAATTTAGAAATGCCTCCTTAATGAAAGTTTTAGCACGTTGAAAGACCTTTCCCTCCATATAAGGATCAGGCCAAATGGATCTCTGTACAAGAAGTTATGTGCATTACGAATATGTTACACCCGCCGCACGCAAGCGATGGCTATGCGTCGCGCGTGCAGCGCCCGCCAGAGGCCCTCTAAATCTCAGAGGGCCTGCGCGACGCTTGCCTAGCGCGCTTCAGACGGCTCTGTGACATTCAAAGCCCCTGCGCGACGCGCGTGCAGCGCACAGGTCGGGTTTTTCCTGATTTCGTATTTTAACATATATTTAAGGTCGGGTTTATTTCTCCAGCTCCCCCAAACTCAAAAAACACCGCAGAAAGAGAGAGAACTCGCCCTAAGCCTCAAGAACACTTCAAGGTAAGTTTTAACAATGATTCTAAGTGGATTTCAATTCCCCAATACCTTTCTAACATGATTAAACCCTTCAAATCCTTATATAATCGATTGAGACATCATTTTGCTCGACAAAACCCTAGAATCTGAATTCAAGAAAATTGAACGTCAAAAAGGTAATATCTTCATCCTTTAATTGATCATAGTTTTATATTGATGATTATAGACTTTAAGTTCATCAGATATGAGTTAATGGGTTTGATAGAAAAGCATGAACGATTATAGGTTTGAGTTGTTAGTTGTTGATTGTTGATTAAGGGTGTTGTTTACCTATTGGGTGATGAAGAATGATGTTAATAGTACCTCTATCATATGGTAGAATCATCTAGAAGCAAGAGGATGGGTTGTGAGATGAAGAAACACCATTAATGAAAGCTGTGGAGTTTTATGCCCAGAAGATGTTTGATAAAATGTATAGATGACCAAAACATCTATCTACTTAGAACTGCCAATTGACAAAAAAAATCCCGAAATTAGTGAAAAGATTGCCGCAACATACGGTCGCTTTCTCTTTTCCATTTTGTTCCATTTAACAAAGTCAAATTAGAATTTATTTCATTACATATAATACGAAATTTGCTGATCAGTATGGCGATTGACTAATCATTGAATTTGATATATTAATTTTACTTATTTTGCTACATATATAGATGATCAAAATATCAATGCAGTTGTTGGTGTTTTAGTCTTATAGAACAACATTAAATCAAAATTTAATTTTAAGTAGTTTAATTAATTTAAAAATTAAAATTATGAAGTTACATAAAAAAAATCAAAAATCTGCAAGGAGAAAAACAAAACTGCCAATTGACAAAAGATGCTGAAATTTTTTGAGAATTAATTTAAAATTTAAAATTATGAAGTTACATAAAAAAGAAAAATTGCAAGGATAAAAACAAAACTGCCAGTTGACAAAAAGATGCTATAAGTAGTGAAAAGATTGCCGCAACATACGCTCTCTTTCTTTCTTCCATTGTCTTCAATTTAATTAAGTTAATTAGAATTTATTACTTTATTAATTTAAGCAATAACACATAATACGAAATTTGCTAATCACTACGGCGTTTAACTATCATAGAGTTTGATATGTTAATTTTACTTATTTATTACATAGATGATTAAAATATTAATGCAGTTGTTGGAATTTTAGTCTTATAGAAAAACATTAAATCAATTATTTTAAGTATTTTAATTAATTCAAAATTTAAAATCTGAAGTTAAAAAAATTGTAAATTTTAAATTAAAAAGGCTTCCAATTAACTACCCCAATTTAATTTTTGAATCTTGAATTGAGTGTGGTTAAATGAAGGCATTTGCCCATATTCCCCCATTTTGCTGCACATTAACTACCCCATTTCTCCCATATTTGAAGAAATTGATACAACCAATTTCTTCTTCATCAGAGGTTTTCTTCTTGGGTTCTCTCAGGTTGTCACTATTAGCACTACATACACATGCACATAATAATAAAACTTTCTTTTGCTACATAGATATTATTTTTTATTTAACAGTGGCCTATTAATTTGTTTCTCATGGATGAATAATAGTAGCAAATATCAAAAGCTACAACAAGGAATAAACTAAAACAATCGGACTCAGTGCGGAGGGTCATGGCAAGGTGAGATTTCTTTAGTGGTATAGTTTACATTTTTTTTTTTTTTTGGTTGTGTGTTCCTATATTTAAAATGTTTTCTTTTTTATGATCCAACTTTTTTCATTTCTATAAAGGATAATTCATCTTGGGAAGAATATTTGTTGGCTTCTTACATCTATAAGAGGTCAAGCTAATAAAAACTCACATGAAGATTTTGAACAATATAATTAAAACATAAAAGTAAATTAATTTCAATACTAAGTGAAATTTATTTTTTATAATAAAGAGGAGTAATAAGCAAAGACATAAACAACAAGATAATAAAAAAGTTACATAATAATATAACAAATAATAGGCAAAGACATAAACAACAAGATAATAAAAAAGTTACACAATAATGTAACAAATTTAAGTATTTCATATTGCAATATCAATAGACAAGGAATGAAAAAGAAGAAAAAAAGAGTAAATTTTAGTGTAGATATAATAAATTTTATTGATTTATAATGACAAAAGTCATACTTTAGATAAGATCAAGAAACTGGAATTAAGATCAAGAAACTGGAATTAAGATCAAGAAATTGAAATATCAATAGATAAAGTCAAAAATAAAAACTTTAAACAATGAAACAATTCCAAGCAACACGATGAAAATATAATCAGATATCTCATGTAAGCAATTTAAGTAATTCTAAATTAGAAATCAAAGTTTTATATTAAAAAAAATAAAAGAGAATGAAATTTTAATTGCTCCATGCAAATGAAATACTAAAATATTATTAAAAGTATTGGCCAAATTACGAGAAAAAAGTTCCGTTAATATTTTGGACACATTCAAAATCACAATGATACGATATAACATTATTAGTATCATTGCTAATGTAATGTCAACTTTGACTTTTAAAGTTCTAAATTTGAACTTCTAAAAAAGATGTCATATCACGTTGATTAACTCATCAAATTCACTACAGGGAATTCCAGAATATACTTTGTCGTAGGTTCTGTTGCTTAATCCTTTTTCTTTTTTGCCCTTTTTTTCTGCTATACTCCAACTTAAAAGCAGGAAAAGGAACTTCTACGTGATCTTCAATCAGTTAGTTTTTAATTTTTTTGTTTTAATTTAATTGGATTTCATCTCTTGGATAAATGGTAATCCCCAATTTGTATAATTATGAATTTATGAAGTTCACAATTGAATGTTGTAACTTTTTGTTGATTAATTCTTCTCTCTTCAACTGGTTGCTGGTGAGCGTTTGTTATGCTAAAGAATCGGATCAACATGGGTTGAGTTCATATATGAGTTGGTCAGGTTAACTAAGATTTATGCTTGTCCAATCTGTCTTCTGTTTACGAATTTATAAAGTTCGCAATTGAATGTTGTAACTTTTTGTTGATTAAATGTTTGATTTGTTGATTAATTCTTCTCTAACATGCTTCAATTGGTTGCTGGTGACCATTAGTTGTGCTAAAGAATAGTTTTTCATGTAACTTTGATGTGCATATATGAAGAGATTATGTGGCAATTTTTGAAAGTGTTGAGTGATTTATTGAGATATTGGATTAATGATGAAATATGAAGTATTAGAAGGGATGCTGCCATTTAATTTATGAAAATTCATTTCTTAAACATAAAATAAGTTCTCAACTAATTTGGGTGGGAATTTTCTTTAATTTGAGAGCATCTAATGTGTACAGTATCTTGATTTGCAACTGTAACTATAGAGCGTGTAAAGTTGGACAGAGCGTAAATATCATATCTATGTTGTGCATTTTCCGGAGAGATATCCAGTTCTATGCATTTTATATCCTATGTATTATTTCGCTTTATTGAGAAATAGAAAAATGATGAGCTCAAGTAACATATGTAGGAAGTATAGTTGCAAAATTTTAATCAAAGCGTATCAATACTTTCTTGATTGAATACATAAAAGAGGTAAGACCATTCTGAAAAAACAGAAGCATTTTAGGTATTGACACTTCTTTGAATGAATATTGCAAGGATAATATTTGAATTTTCTTCTAAATTCAAATTTAAATAACATGTTATGTAAAGAAACTCATGATAAATCCTCCTTTGTACATGGAGTTTATGTATAAATATCAGAAATAGAAGACTATTTAACAAAAGATATCAGTTGCCAATAATGTTTTAATTTTATTGAAGCAATTTTAGAACTAATTATAGTTATGTGTACTTATTAATTTTACAATAAATGTTGACTTATAAATTAAAGTGAAAATGTATATAATGTTAACTTATAAATTAAAGTGAAAATGGATATTAATTGTTATAATTTATTGATAAGAGTGCACATTGAGATATGTGTTATGTATTTATTACGTTGGTGTACATATCAGTGCTGGTAAGCTATTATAGTTTTTGATTTCATAGACATTTCGTTTTGGGCTACATTGCATAAAAAACAAAATTACGATTACAATTTTATTAAATCATTTAGATATTGCTCAAATAAATAAGATAACAATTTTGCATAATTAATTTATTTTAATAGTGACCGCGCATCGCGCGGGTACGAATACTAGTGAGTATTATTACTAATATTGATTCCCTGTGACATATATTGCTATAGATTAAAGTCGAAAGGGATGACGAATGTCATAGTACGCTTAAAGGCCGGAATTGAGATATGCAAGGCCAACTTTCTACGTGTGGGATGTTTATGATTCTCCCCGCGCCACGTTCTTTTATGGCTATTACGAATTGCCTCAGAAATAGAGTTAAGCCTTAGTTTCATGAGAGTTTTAGAACTCCTATTTTTTATGCGATATAGAATCGTAACTCGTTTATGATTGCCATTCAGAATGTTGTGAACTCAGTACGTAATCAATATAGACTCGTGTTTGATATCCCATGAGTCTAAGTCATGAAAACTCAATATGCTTATGAACAGTTAATGCTTTAAACTCCATAATCAATTTATGAATACATGTCTCAGCATAGTAATGTTCAATATTCCAGTGATATACATTTCAGTATGATTCTCAGTGTCTTAATATAAATTGTTGAATATTGAACATGTGTATCTTTGCCCGAGGGCACAGTCTTATGTATATGTATACTTAATTGGCCGAGGCCACAGACTAACACACTTACTTGGCCGAGATCACATATTTATGCATTTATATTGGGCCCGAGGTCACAAGTTATTAATTCAGTTAAAATAGGTGATTTCATATTCGAAGCAGAAGTACTTATTACTATACTTCTAACATTCGGTTGACTATGATATGTTTTCAATTTTAGTTTAAGTATATTTCATGTTTATTGTTTTGGATGCCGCTTTCCAAACACCTACAACTATTTATTCTTTCGAGTTGGTTTTGCGTATACAATTCAAATGTATTGGCGTCTCTTTTATCAGGAACTGCTTCTACTTGCCATCAGTCTTGATTCTGAGGTGTGGATCTACTACTTCGCTATTCATTACCATGCTCCAGCTTGGTGAGCCCGGTTTCCCTTCGGGGCTTTATCTTATTCACGATCTTCAGTTTAGACGATCAAATATGCACCGGGGTCTTGTCCCGTAATCAATCGATACTTCATTATTCTTTAGAGGCTTTATAGACTAGAGCAACCATCGATCGGTCAGGTGTTGAGACTTTGTGTTAGCCATGTTGGCGACGTTCTTACAACGAGACTTTTTAGCATTATGGTTATTCGATTAGATATCTCGCGTACTCAACATGTTTCTGTTATATTTCCCCGGTGATGTATACCTCGTATGAATTCGACCGGCCCGGTTGGTTCGCTCGATCACGTAGCAGTGGCCTTGAGAAGTCTTAGTATTCATGAATGCGTAGTTCGGGCGTGACGGTGGGCTCTTGAAGTTGTTGAACATAGACAAGATAAACAGGCAAGAGAAAAAAAATGAATTAACAAAGAAAATATGTGGATGAAGTGAGAGTATTTGGAACTGCATTCATTCGAGGTATTTGTGTTAGTTTATTTGAGTTGAATTACATTAAAACATACAAAAGATGATACTATCTAAATAGAATATCTATCCCAAACTATTCTACCATCTATATAATATATATGCACATCAGTTCTATCATCACAGTTGAAATCGACTATCTGGAGCAAATAGCATCCAAAAAATGAAGAATGGATAAGTTCAAACTAACCTCGTGAAGAAGTTCAACCTCACAACCAATCTTTTATTTTTTACTAGATTTGTCAACCTTCTTCATTTCAAAGGAATAAAAACCTAAAATATATACAGGTATTAACTATTAAAGTAGGATACCTAGGTTATTAAGGGATCTAAGGGGTAAGAATGTGGGTAAAGAGTGTTGGGATCCAAATAACAGGGCGTCATGCGGAAGCTAATAATTACAAACCTTAAACACGATAAATCAAATGACAAAGAAAAACTATAAAAAAGACTTTAATAATATGATATGAGTTTGGTCAATTGACCTACATATTGAAATACTAATATAAATAAGCATAAAATTTATTGAGAGAATTATCTCCTCTAAACAAGACTCTTTAATGACTACATTGTGGATACTATTGTGTTTTCTAGTTGTGGGACATAAGTCTTCAATTTATAGATGTTCAAAACTTTTCCTTTTAATAGAAAAGGGGTTACTCGGAAATATGGAAGATTTATATTTTCCTTTTGGAAAAAGTAAAATCAATTATAGTAAACTCTTTGCCATACCCATTCGAAAAGGTAAAATCCGAATATGGTAAGAAAATCGGGGCAAAACCCTAACAAATCTCCCTTTTGCTGGATTTTCTTGACAAAAGTTGATTCGTCTTCTTCACATAATCTTCATCATTGCTGCTTGGTATGTTAAAAGTAGTCACGGGTTAAAAATTTGAGCCTTGTGCGTTAAAAGTGAGTACAGGTTAAAAGTGGAGGCCATGCGTTAAAATTGGCCCAAGAGTTTAAAGTAAGCAAGGGTTGAAAATTTGAGCTCAAACGTTAAAAATAAGCATGAGTTGAAAATTTTTTTTTTGGCCAAACTTGTCAGTTAAAATAAGCATGAGTTAAAAGTTGTTTTTGTTGTTTTAAAAATATCTGTGTGAGTTATTTCGTTTAAATATGATTGAAAAATTTCTCTACATGTAGTACTCCTTTTGGATATCTTTTTTTTTTTGGAATAGCAAAAATCTTAATTATCGTCAAATTGGAACAAGGTCTTGATATGAATGTGAACGCATTGATAAACGCATCTTGACCTCGTTGTCGTCAAATTAACCTTGATATGAATGCAGCAAAAGCATCTTGACCTGGTTATGCGATCGACTTTGATCTGGCTTGTTGGGATCGAAATATGACGTCGTCGCGAGAAGCTAATAATTACAAACCTTAAACACGATAAATCAAATGACAAAGAAATACTATAAAAAAGACTTTAATAATAGGATATGAGTTTGGTCAATTGACCTACATATTGAAAAACTAATATAAATAAGCATAAAATCTATTGAGAGAATTATCTCCCCCTAAACAAGACTCTTTAATGGCTACATTGTGGATGCTATTGTGTTTTCTAGTTGTAGGAATGAAGTCTTCAATTTGTAGATGTTCAAAACTTTTCCTCGAGGGTTACTCAAATATGAAATATTTATATTTTCCTTTTGGAAAAAGTAAAATCAATTATGGTAAACTCTTTGCCCTTCCTTCAAGAAAAGGTAAAATTCAAATATGATAAGAAAATCAGGGCAAAACCCTAACAAAGAGGGTGTTGTTGCTACATACAGAACTATTTAAACTTTAACAAACAAATAATTGCATAAGATGGAAGATACTAACATATTTTTTTATTGATAGAAAGGTTTTCTAATTTGGACCATTTTGGAGGATAGAGAGGAAAACCTTAATTCCCATCTCCCTATTATTATTAAGGAAAATAAATTATTTTAAAACAATAATAAACTCAGTGTAATTCTATAAGTGGAGTACAAGAGGTAGTGTGTACGCAAACTTACCCCTACCTTGATAAGCTAGAGAGATCCTCGACTAAAAAAAAAAAAGAAAAAAAAAGAGGCAATAGGAACAAGCGAAAACAACACCAAGATAATAAGATAACCGAGCCAAAGAAAGGAAAATAAATTATTTAGAGAAAAAATTCCAAAAATTATCATTGACAAAAAAGGAAAAAACCCTAGAAAACCTTGAACCTAACCAAAGAGGAAATGAAATAAGTATTAAAAAAGAGATATTTATTTAAGTTGTTACTACTATTTACTACTACTATATTATCGTAAGAAAAAGATATACAGATAGAGATACACAAAGACCCCAACCCATATTTCTGTAATTATATCTGACGTTATGTGAAGTATATAAATATAAAAGAATAAAAAAAAAGTATATATATAAAATTATATTTTTTTAATTTCCGCCTCTTCTTCCACCTCTCAAATCTCTCTCTCTCTCTAATTTTCTGTTTTTCTCTACACAGCTTCCATTGACAAAGCTTTCAGGTCTGCTTCTTTTTATCGATCTAATTATTTTCTTTTTATTAAATTGGTTAATTCTAATTTCCCAAATTTGTTTTTTTTTCTTATATAATTAATTCTAGCTCCCCCCTTTCTATTTTTTTTGTGTTTTAGGGTTTATTTTTTTTTTTCAATTTGTGTTTTTTTTTTACCGTTCTTGATATATGGGGTGTTGATTTTTGTACTTTGTGTTTATGGGTTTATGTCCAATTGGGTTTTTGGTAAATTAGTAATTTTTTTTTTTTTTGTGGTTTCTTTTTGATTTTGTGGAAGTTGGGTTTGAATTAGGGTTTATTGGGAGTTATTCTAATGTGGGTTTTTCAGGTATTGTAATTGTGAATTGTAATCTGTCCTTTTTTATTATCTAGTATTAGCATTGTGTTTTTATTTTATTTTTTTAACTATCTGTTACTTCATTTGCTTTGTTTATCTTGCTTTTTGCTGTCGTTGTTTGCCCTGCTTTGATTACACTTCTTTTGAGTCGAGGGGTTAGGTCTGCGTATATCCTATCCTCTGGGATTACAATGGGTATGTTGTGTTATTGTTATAATCTATCCTTATTTAAAATATGTACAAACATGTTGCATTGCTTTCTATAAAAGAAAACTTTGGATTATTATATTTTTATATGGATACCCTAGAATATACAATCCAAGGATATTGTTAGAACTTTTAGATGTTCAGGTTCATCCTTTTGCATTGCTTTTACGTTTTGAATTTAAGTTGGTAAACGTGTGAAAACAAAGGTTTTTGTTTCTATATTTAATGTGGTTTAATCTTTTTTGGATGAAAAAGGCGAAGCTTTTAGTAGTTTGGTGGGAGTTGTGGGGTGAGAATGGCTTCAAGTGCATCCGAGGAAGCAGGTAGCGCGAGGTCGTTGGAGGGAGCATCTAATGGCCAGCAGAGATGCCAATCTAGTGAAGCGTTGGCTGAATGGAGGTCTTCCGATCAGGTGGAGAATGGGATAACGTCAACATCGCCTCCTTACTGGGATAGTGATGATGATGAAGATTCTGGTATGCTGCTTGCCAATCTCTATGTTTTTTTCTCTTCATACTTTTGAAGTTTTCTTTTGAATCTTGAAAGATGTTGCTTGCCAGTTTCAATGTTTTTTCCCTACTTTTTTGGGGAAAAGGCATAAGTACCCCCAACTTATGACCGAAGTTCTAGGGACACACCTTTCCTTTCGACGTAGAAGTCGAAAAGAAATACTTTCAGTAACACTTATTCCAACAACATTTCGGGGGGGTCCTATTACCCCCCGAACTATTTTGAAGTGTATTAATATACCCTTTGGTGCTGAGGAGCACAGGGAGTGTGCTCATTCTCTTGGAGGCATGTGAGAGGCGAAAAATAAGCTAATTTTTGTATTAATATAGACACATGTCCATTTTCAATTGGACGTTTCTACAATTAATTAGTACACATAATTAACATTAAAACTTAAGCTGATATCTTTTAATTAATTGCTTTCCTTTTTAATTAATTAACACGTTTTCTATTTTTCTCCAAAAAGTTCAACGGATAGAGGGTACGAAATAGGCAAAAACAGAGAGAGCACGGGGAGTAGAGGCATCGGGGAGGGAAAACAATTTGGAGAGATTTATTCGCCGGAAAAACAACGTTCCATCGTGAAACCCATCACTGTCAGCCACCTCTGTTCCGTCAATTCCACCGCCGGTGCCGTTGTCGAACCACCAGTGACGCCACCTCTGTTCCACCATGCCTTGAATCGTCTCAATCTTCACCCTCTCCGGCAGATCCGTAAATCACCGTCCCTAGCATCCCTGTTCCACTCATCGAACCACACCTGTTTCACCCAAAACACCACAAGACCTCTAATCACCAAAGATCAGCCACCGCTCAACACCGGATAACTCCATAGCCGCTACCCATTTCACAAATTCACCTCCATTTTTGCTACTAGTCAAAGGAGAGCAAAAAGAACGAAGAAGAAACAAGAGAAAAATGGAAACAATGATAAAATGATGTGTCAGGCGCGTGTATACCGTATACACCGCATCCATTGTAACTGGGGTTCGGGTCCACATCAGCACATAAGGTGCAAAGAAATAAGAAAAAATACGTCTAGGGGGGTAAATAGGACACCCCCCCACCCCCTGGGAAAAGGAAAGGTGTGTCCGTGGAACTTCGGGTATAGCCCAGGGGGGTACTTATGCCTTTTCCCTACTGTTTTTAAAGATCATTTGAAGTTCTGTTGGCTTGTTGAAGTTGCATAGTTGGGGAATGAGTTTCAGGAGACTAATACTTAGTTGAGGGAAGTTGCACCATTCATGTGATAGATTGGGAGTTGCTTGCAGTTCTTTCAATGCAGAATTATCTGCATCCACCATTATTCTGTTCTGCAAAAAATTGTGTGGGATCATTGCATACTTCTTTTTGGATTGACATCCCTTTCTTCTTTGGTGTTAGAGCTCTGAATATTACTGAGTTTGAGTTTGAGTCTTGTTAATAGTGGTCTAGTTAGTTTAATGTCTAGTTCAGATTTACTAAACTACTTACTCTGAAGATGAACCCTTAGAATGTCAATTAAAATTGATTGCTTATGAACTATACCTGTCATTGGTGCATGGTCTTTCTCTTGTTCTGCGTGCTACTACATCGGGATCCAAGATTATGTAATCTAGAACTATCTCAGCACTGTCTCTGTTTCAAAAAGTATATTTGTCATTGGTGGTCCTTATGGGGATTTCTTGATGATGTGAATTAATTATTCGGTTCTAAGTTTGACAGGGTGTTCAGTAATCTGTTGTTTGACGGAAACTTGCCTTTTTTTTTTTTGGTGTAAGGAATCCTTTATTTATGGGAGTTTTTTTAAATCTTATTACAGGATTGAGGTGATGCTCCTTTTGTTTTTAGATCAACAGAAATTTTGTTGTTGAAGAAAGTAACTTGTTGATTGATGTCTATATTGTTTCAACATATGCTACAGGCAGGCTTTTATAATTTATACCCAGTCCTCATCTCAAATTGTGTTCTCTGGATTCATGTTGTATCAACAAGAATAGCTATTTGGGACTGACTTGACTATCTCATTCAAAACCTTGTCTAAGACTGCCTGCTATTTGCTGTGGTTGCCTTTGGATATAACCATCTCTTTGCCAATATTTCCTGGCTAATCGATAGTAGACGAAACCTACTTATATATTTCTTTACCTAAATCAGTTCCGTCATTCTCTATCCTTACCTCCTCTACATCCGTAAGCTCTTATTGTCACCAAAGGCGCTGATAATCAACTCCAACCTCCTCTTGATGTCCTTTTTCTAGTCTAGAAATGTAAAGTGAACAACTCTAGTTTTTCAATGTATAAATTCTAGGAGGTTTCATGACCTTTGGTACTGCTAGTGCTCTTAGACCTAAGCAATAATGTGAAGTAGATTCTACCAGAAGTAACTTCTTCTCCGCGGTGGAATCTGGTGTTTCACAATTGTGATCTCATGAGATCCAAATACACTATAATCGAAGAGTAGTTTTCTAATACAGCTCCTTTACTCCATTTTATATTTGCTTTTCTCATTTTGTGGTGGGGGCTGATGCTGTACTGTTGATTAAAAAGAAGCAGCCGTAACTATCTTTAACTGTTTTTTTAAAATTAATATTGTTTTTTTTTTTTTTTTTTTAAACTAACTTTCTGTTACTGTTAATCAACCTGATTCCGATAATGCATGTGTTTCTTAATTGCCATAAGTGGACTCTGAGTTGTGTGTGCCTCTAGGCTGTGAGACTACTATTGTTTATCCTTTTGTATCTTTTTACATGCTTATTGGAAGCCCCTTTGATTTATTTATTCAGTTATCCTCGTTTATTGTTCTTAGGACCCAAACCTTCCGAGCTTTATGGGAAATATACCTGGAAGATTGATAAGTTTTCACAAATTAACAAGAGAGAACTTCGGAGTAATGCATTTGAGGTTGGAGGCTACAAATGGTATGATATTTTTGGGAAGAATTATCTTGTGACACATACTTGTTTGGTGGTCCTTTTTTGTTTTGGCCGGAAAGAATTTATGCATTTTCATCTTTCTAACTACTTGCAGAACGAGATATGTCTTGTTGAATGAGCAAAATTATGTATGCCCAGTGTGCATCAATTTCAAAAACTACCTGCTGATGCTTTCCATTTGTCTATGGATTCCTACCTGGATAAAGTAAATTGTAGCAATTTCAAAAAAATAAAGTAAATTGTAGTAGGAAGAGTTGGAATTTTCTAGTTTCTACTGATAGAGTTTAGGAAGTTAGAAGTTTGTGGAGTAAGTTATTTATGCGCGTACTTTTCATTAGTTTGGATCATGTTTCTTTTTTGAAAAAGATAAGTTTGGATCATATTTCTTTTTTGAAAGTTTGGATCATGTTATGTTGGTTTAGAATTTAGAAGTGGAACCAGGATATAAGAAAGAGAAGAGGAAGGGTTATTCCCGGTGCTCTGTTTGGAAGTAAAATCAGATGAGCATATAGAAAATTGTGGAGTAAGTTATATGTGCATACTTTATTTTTGGTTCGGACCATGTTAGGTTTGGGCTAGATAAGGAGTCAGGAGAAGGATTTAACAAAAGAGAAGAGGAAAGGGTTTTGCGGTGCTTTTGTTAGTTAGTAAAAGCAGAGGGACGTGCTTTCGTGCAGTCATCGTTACAACCCTATTTGAAATTGGATGAACGTAAGGAATTAAATCCATTTTTACTTCCTGCTGCACATTTAATAGATGACCCGAGAAAAGTATAGGAGCCTCTTCCCTGCACCCTCACACTACCTTTTTTTAGGGAGAGATGGCATGACTGCTAACACTGTTAGTTTACTCTTAGAAAATAGGCTGACGACTGCTGGAGTTTGATCATTAGGTTCTCCATTTCATTGATATAGAGGTAATCGTAGACACTATTTATCTTGCTTCCTGTTAAGTTTTGTAGTTTGGGTTGTACCAAGTTTGATATTCTTACAGCCTTAATGGACGTTTACTGTAATCTTGTATGCTTGTTTATTCCACTTATTGAATGACAATTACCAGTTCAGGAATTATGAATTACTGACAAATGCTTGTGATCAAACTGTTCGCCGCAGGTATATTTTGATTTACCCACAAGGATGCGATGTCTGCAATCATCTCTCTTTGTTTCTATGTGTGGCTAATCATGACAAACTCCTTCCAGGTGTGATAATGTTGGTAGTTCACCCTAAACTATCTTCAAAGTGGTGTTGTAGCTGTGATGTTGATATTTTCTTTTCTCTTGATAAGAACAGGTTGGAGTCATTTTGCTCAATTCACGATTGCTGTGGTGAACAAAGATCCTAAGAAGTCCAAATATTCAGGTGGGTAAATTACATTTGGTCTTTTGCATTGGATCTTGAAATCTTTGCATGTTCTTGTTAACACAGTTGCAAATTTCTGCAGATACATTACATCGATTCTGGAAGAAAGAGCATGATTGGGGTTGGAAAAAGTTTATGGAGCTTTCAAAAGTCTTAGAAGGATTTATCGATGCTGATACCCTCATAATTAAAGCTCAAGTTCAAGTTATCAGGTCTTTTCTCACTTTAATCTGTCTATTTTCTAATCATATATATATATATATATAAAAGCAGGCCAAAGGCCCGCTGACGTGGCGCTCTCATGTGGCAGGGTTTCTATTTATCTATTTTCCTGTTTTTTTGCTGCTTTTCCTTATTTTCATTCCATTTATTATTAGTTCCCTATAATTGTAAAAGACTCAAGCGTTGCCTTCTTTCCGTTTCAAAATAAACGGTTCAATATTTACGGCACATTTAAGGACCCAACCGTAATATGAGGTTCTTCTTTCCTGGCATGGGAGGCTTTTCCCCAAAAACTTCTCTTTTACCCTCTTAATTCAACACAAACTCTATTGTTAAATTCAAAATATTACGGCTTTAATTGCATTTTAGGAAAGGAAAACGGAAAACCAGTAGTTTAAGGTTACGAACTTGTTTTATATAAATTTATGCATCTTACATTACCTATGGCAGGGTTAGCTATAGCCTAATAGCATGATTTTCCACCACCATTTGCTAGTCTAATTACGTGTTTGGTAAACACCAAAGTGCTCATAAGCCAAAATCAGTCAAAAGCCATAAGTTATAAGTTGGTCACCTCCAACTTGTGGCTTGTCAACTTATAAGCACTTTTGGTTTGTCCAAGCTGGTTAGTTATTTTAATAGAAAAGTGCGTATCAACACTTCTTTCACCAAACACTAACGACTTATTATCAGTTTCAACACTTCTATCCAAACACGTAACTATTTATTTATGAAATCAGTTTCAACACTTATAAGGAAAAGTTGGGAGATCAATGATTTGTGGCCCGTGTTTGTTGTATGTCCGCAACGGTCATGTTAAGCGTGGTTCTTAACATGGACATGATGATGTTTAAAAATGTTTTTACTTTGTATATAGCAGTGTTCAGGAAGGCACTCACCTTCCTCGCTAGCAACAGCCAAAGCGTGGCGTTTTTCAAAAGGCGAGGCAGAATGGCTAATGGCGAGCTGTGGCTAATGGCTAGCAACAGCCAAAGCATGGCGTTTTTCAAAAGGCGAGGCGAGGCAGAATGGCTAATGGCGAGCTGTGGTGACGCCTTTTGATTTTAAAAAAAAAATGTGCCAAACTTAAAACAAAACAGAATAAAGAGAGCAAAAGATTATTTTTACCTAGGGTTTCACTTTGACTTTCAGAAGCAGTTACCATCTTCCACTTTCAGGTAAGATTATATATGCATATTTAATATTTTAATTTTTTGTGTTAATTCTCGCCTCGCTTCTAAAAGGCGCTCGCCACGCCTCGCCTTGCCATGAGGCGTGAGGCGAGCCCTTGTCGCCACGGGCTTTCGCCATCCTAAACACTGGTATATAGATAGAGACCTAGGAGACGAGATAGTTTTTTTTTCATACGAAGACTATAATTTTGGAAGTTTTAGTCTATCTTTTAAGTTTTCAGATTAACTTTTTTATTCATTTTATCCGTTATGCTAAGTTCTGTGGATGTCGTGATGGATCTCATATAGTGATTCTGACTATGCTCTTTGTTTGTAGGGAGAGAGCTGATCGTCCCTTTCGTTGCCTTGACTGTCAATATAGGAGGGAGCTTGTTAGAGTATATTTGACCAATGTTGAACAGATCTGCCGCCGTTTTGTGGAAGAACGTCGAGGAAAACTTGGAAAGTTGATAGAGGATAAAGCTAGATGGTCGAGGTAAGGTGTAAATTTTCTAAATTGTTTACCTGGTTCCGGAGACTGTTAGCCTAGATAGTTGTCTAGCTTCTAATATCTATGTTTTGTCATGTCTTATTTAGCTATTTCAGTTGAGGTAATGAATGTGGATAATATTTTCTGTTGAATGACATATTTGTTCTCCTTAATCCTCATGTAGGCAATGCAATATGTGTTTGCTTTTGTATTTTTGATGTTTATAGCATTTTGTCCATAACTTTCTGACTTCTCACTTGACATTGAAATTCAGCTTCTGTGCTTTTTGGCTGGGAATGGACCAAGATTCTAGGTGCCGCATGTCTCAGGAGAAATCAGATTCGATTTTGAAAGTGGTGGTCAAACACTTCTTCATCGAAAAAGAGGTTACATCTACTCTTGTCATGGACTCTTTGTACAGTGGGCTTAAGGCTATTGAAGGCCAGATGACTAAAGGCAAGAAAGGAAAGGGGAAATATTTGGATGCAGAAGAACAACTGGTTCCTATTGTTCGTTTGGACAAAGAGATGTTTGTCTTGGTGGATGATGTCTTGCTTTTGCTTGAGAGGGCTGCCTTGGAACCGCTGCCTCCAAAGGATGAGAAAGGTCCCCAGAACCGCACAAAGGTAAGTTACAGAATTCCATGGTTGAAGACCTATTCAGAAATGATACAAAATTTATGGCACCTAATGCAATTGTGTCTTCCTTCATTGCTGGAACTATGGGTGCTCACGATTGATAATGTTGTTAGCGAGCTTCTATACATCTAGTCTAATACTGGACTAGGGTTTCTTGTTATTGCTGCTTAAGGATTTATTTCTTTGTTTTAGCAAAATCTAGATTAGCCCTTCTGTCAGAGGCTTTATAATAGACAAATATGCTTCAGCAATATCCGCTATTTGTGGACATGCATCTGTTATGATTCATTGATGTGTTTGGATACGTCTTAAGCTGCTTTTGTGGATAAGCTACTGAATGTTAGTAAGAATGAGATTGATCTTTTGGCTAGTCGTAGAAGGAATTATCAAGTAGTCATGCACCAAGGCTAATAACTGTGAGTGAACTTTGGTTGTTATGGATGATATTTGAACTGGATCCTATTTCAATGCCAATAATAACTGAAAGAATTGTATATGTGGCCAAGAGTTAGTTTAGTCAGATTCACTTCTCTTGCTGCTTTTTTTCTTCTTAGTGGATAATATCTATTCATTCCGATTCACTTATTCTGCTATTTTTTGGTTTAGGATGGTGCTTCCGGAGAGGAATTTAACAAAGATTCCATTGAGCGTGACGAGAGGCGCCTAACTGAACTAGGTCGTCGAACCATTGAGATATTTGTCCTTGCACATATTTTCAGGTAACCGTTTTAATCACTTATTTGCTATTAACTGTGATCAAATGCAAAACTAACTGGTTGCAACGCGCTCCCCCCCCCCCCCCACACACACACACACACCCCAAAAAAAAAAAAAAGGAAGAGAAGAGATCTCGTTGCTATTGCTGTTGGAATGACTATCCACGACTCATCGAGTTAATCTGTTGCGGACTTAAAGTTAGAAGAGGTCTAAATAGATTTTCGAACCTCAAATTCGGAAGCAACTGCATTGATGTGGGGGCCGGGGGGGGGTGATGTTGTAGCTTATCTTAAGATTGTGTAATGAGCGGCGAAGCTTGTCTAATTTGTGGTAGTTGTCATACTGCAGTTTTTGATTGTTAACAGCGACTTGATTATACTAATAAAACACAATTTACCTTCTGTAGTAAAATAGAGGTTTCATATCAGGAAGCTGTTGCTTTAAAGAGGCAAGAGGAGCTCATCCGTGAAGAGGAGGCTGCTTGGCTGGCTGAAACTGAGCAGAAAGCTAAAAAAGTGTCTGACAGGGAAAAGAAATCAAAGAAAAAACAGGTACATGTCCTTTTGCACATGTTTTTGGTAGTGATTACTCAGCTTAGATATCAGAATTTTTTTTTTTAAATATACTGGAACATCTGTTTAAGTGAAGTCTACCAGATCAGATAAAAAGCTCCTGTATCTTTTACATTGTCTTTGTTAGCTGGTACACGTTGCTGAGTCTTCACATGGGATGAAAATTACTTGCCAGCTAAGAGATGCTGGGCTGTAAAATTTATACCCCTCCTACACAGTGGAATGCTTTAGGTATTAAAGGTTTGAGTGTCTGTTATCAGCTATTTAACTTTAGGGGACGAGGAGCAAAGTTAGCCTTTTCTTGAAATTCTTTTCATGCGCAAACTGTGGTTATAGGATATGCCAGCTCGAGTGTTTATCTTTGGTTTGAAAACCATGGTTTCAATTATTGTCATCAACCATTTCACAAAAAAAAAAAAAAAAAAAAAAAAATAAAATAAAATAAAATAAAATATTGGCATCATTAATGTAGTTTCTATGCTGTATCAAATGATTGCATATTCTTCCCCCCTGCACCACCTAAATTTTGTTTTCTAATACTCCCTCTGTCCCAATTTATATGACACACTTCCCTATTTAGTCAGTCCCAAAAAGAATGACACATTTCCTTATTTGGCAACAATTTCACTTTAAACTTTACCTTTTATGCTTAACGAGATGATTTATTATCACACAAATATCTTTGCTTTTTTTTTTTTTTAGACCACAAAGTCTCCTTTATTTCTTGAACTCCGTGCCCAGTCAAACTACCTCACATAAATTGGGACGGAGGGAGTAGCTGCTTATGCAGAGAAACAATATTCTCCATGAAAATGTGTAGAAAGTATGCGTTATAGTAGCAGGAAAAAAAAAAAAAAGAAGAAAGAAAAGAAAATAGACGAAGTGAAAGAAGGTTAAGGAGAAACTAACAAGAATCTGTGCTGAGCTGATTCAAAGTTGTAGACTTTGTCAACTAGTTTGTGCGCAAGCTCTTAACTGTCTGTTGAGGGTTAGTGTAACATATTTATCCTTTTCGCCTCCTGAAGAAAGTGTTTTATTACATACACTTTATCATTCTGACCTTGTATTTCAGGGTAAACAGAAAAAGAACAATCGCAAAACAAAGGATAAGGGGAGGGATGAAAAAACTTGTGTTATTGAGCAAGAGAAGAGTGAACGAGATGGAAATGACTACGAGATTGAGGAGCCAGAGGCAGCACCTGAAAAACCAGATA
This sequence comes from Lycium ferocissimum, assembly GCF_029784015.1. NCBI lineage: Eukaryota > Viridiplantae > Streptophyta > Magnoliopsida > Solanales > Solanaceae > Lycium > Lycium ferocissimum. Next base: position 4,891,771 of record NC_081342.1, on the reverse strand, counting down.
TGCTGGAAGATGTATCAGATGTTTCTGATTCAGTCGATTGTGTGCCAGAAGTAAACCATCCTGATTTTGAAGACAGAGGTGCAAGTCCTGTCAACTGGGAGACGGACACCTCTGAAGTGCATCCTTTGACAGAAACTCGCTGCAGTGGGTTAAATAGCCTTTCAGCTGCACAGAATGGTATTTCAGGGAGAAGTCTTTCTGTTATGGATGATAGTTCATCAACGTGTTCTACAGACTCAGCTCCTTCAGGGGCTATGAATGGGCCTTACAGAGGGACTTCTTCGAACCATAAAAACCAGAAATCACCTAGCAGGTAACCTTTAATATTTTTTGCATCTGTAAATATCTTTTGTGATGTCTGTGGTTGTTCTAATTGCTGGTGTGTCAACTTTTCAGAACGGTTAATCACAGATGCAAGTCAACTAGTAATGCGACTGACTTGGCTAGTGAAATACATAGGCAGCCATTAGATGCTCTTCCAGATGCAGGGAAGCTAACTAATACAGCTATAAGTTGTGGGGCAACTAGATCCGAGTCTCACGCTATAGCGCATTCACATGAGCAGGAAGTGGTGAAGAAGGTTTGTCATTTTCTCCCATTGTGCATTCATCTCCTACTCAGCTGGAATTGACTCCATTTCATCCTAGAAGAAAAAGCTTTACTGAGGATTGCGAGTTGTAGCACTCAAAGCATATTTATGGATCTTTTGCTTGTTCTTTTTTATTTGGGATTTTTACTTGGTCCCTCTCTTATCAGCATTTCCTTCATGTTTCTTTATATAGTGAACAAAAAGGAGATGAAAGAAATTAAATAATGTTGCAAGCTGAGTTTCCAGTTCTTTTTTCTATTTGTGCCAAAAAAAAAAAAAAGCATGTATTCCTGAAATAGTGATGAGCTGCCAAGGTCCTTTTTTAGTATGCTTGCTTGTTACTCGTTTGTTCTTTTTGTTAATTAATTTTCATATTTTCTTATTTTAGAGGCAATTTCTTTACTGTGGAATATGCCATGATTCTGCTGATGATTTTTTTCAGTGAATTCCAACTTTCATGCCATGTTTTCTTGTATGCAGGAAGTAATAGTTTCACAGCAAAGAAAGCTGACTGAGCCTGATTCAGAAAGACCTCCCTTGGAGAAGCCACATGTCATATCTCCTCCTAGAAGCCCTTTAAAAGGTGTGTCTGCCGTTCAGTCGAAGTCAGAGCTAAAGGTCTCGGCCACAAGTGATCCAAACTCTGTTAAAAGATTGTCTTCGGACAGTCCTAAGCTGACTCATAAGTCAATTACTTTGGCTAATTCAGCTGAAACTGCTGTGTTGTTGAAGGCTGATCCTCATAAAGGTATAGAGCGACAAGTGGTGGAGAAGCCCTCAGTGCATTCAGTATCTATTACACCTCAGAACTTCCAATCTCATCAAGTGAATGCCTCTGCTACGACAACTGAAAAGCCCAAATTACAAGTTCCTGCCCTGTCCAGACCTTTGAGTGCTCCTGTAGTACCTGGGCCTAGGCCTGCTGCCTCTGTTGTTTCCATGGTTCATACGTCGCCATTACTGGCCCGTTCAGTGAGTGCAGCAGGTCAATTGGGCTCTGACCCTTCACCAGCAACCCACAGTTATGTTCCTCCTCAGTCCTATCGAAATGCAATTGTAGGCAATCCTGTTTCTGGAAGTCCGGCTGGTTTTAGTCAACCCTATTCTCCAAGTTCAATGGTTAACAGTTCGCAGCCATACCCTCAATCACCTTCGCTGATTTCCGGGCCATTATTTTTACCACAGGGTTCAGAAAGAATAGAACCTAGTTGTATCAGACCAGGTTTTTCATATGGAATGATGAATCATGATAACCTGCCGAATGGACTTCAATGGGAGAGTACTTCCCAGAGGGACAGCAGGAGTATATCTCGTGATCATCCTTCAATGCTAAACGAGTTTCAAAACTTTGATGTGTACCAGCCTGTAAGTAGGACCCATGATCACATCCCATCCGAGTTTCCAGCCTGCACGTCTGGTCGTCAGTCCCAGAGTACGGCACTGGCTGATGAATTTCCACATCTTGATATCATTAATGACTTGCTGGATGATGAGAATGGAATTGGAAGGATTTCGATGGGTCCCACCACAAGCTTTCAAAGTTATAGCAATGGGTCACACCATCTGAATCGACATTTCTCTTTCCCTGGTGATATTGGGATGTCTGCTGATTTAAGTCCTTCAACAAGTTCCTGTAGGTTTGAGCGAACGCGAAGTTATCATGATGACATCCAGCATAATTTTTACGAAGGCCCTTTTGATAGTGCTAGGGATATGATTCGGCAGCCTAATCCACGATTTATAAGTGGGCAGATTGATGGGTTAGTACCAAATCAGTGGCAAATGATGGGTTCTGATCCATCATTTCTTGGAATGAGGACTGCAGAAAATGATCCCAATTACCCATATCACGTCCCTGATTACTCGAATGTGGCTTGTGGTGTAAATGGCTACGGAGTATATAGGCCTCCAAATGGTCTTTGATAATAGATGGCGCGGTCTTCCATTATAATAATGTCCTAGAGGAGAGCATTTGGTATTTGGATAGTGGAGTGAGGTTGTAACCCTCTGGCAAGGAAACATTTTGTAAAGAGTGATTCTGCCCTTCTTGGTTTCCATTTTTACTAGCTTTGAAAAATGTGGCTTTTCTATCACCCCAATTGGGGTTTTGATGTTTTTAAAAGTTTGGCCTTCTCTTTCATGAAGTCTCATTCTATGGTGTGTAGTGGTGGTACAGTTTCATGACTAGGCATATCAATAGTTTCTGAACAAAAGGAGTTCCGGATTGATAGTTTTCTTGGTCTTTTTATTTTTATTTTTTAAAATTTAAGCCATTCACCCAGGTTTTCAACCCCTATGATGATGGGGAGTTCGGCTTGGACCCCTACCGCGTCAATTCCACAAAGACAAAATTACAGTGAGAGGAGGGCATAAAACCATCCCTCTTTTACATCCATAAGAGAAGGAAAAGAAATAGAACAAGGAAGGCGGTGTCTAAGCTCACAGAAAAGGTGGAATGACCCATTAAGGATTCTTTGTACGAGAATCCTTATTTGTTCAAAAACCTTTAGCCAATCCCTTTCTTGTTTTTGTCGTGGTCTCATGTGTGTAGATATACCAGTTATGGTATTGCTATCAAAAGGTCTAATCCAACGCTCTACTAATCGCTTAGAGGGGTTACAGGCCTATTGAGGAACTGATATGATTCATCACTGAATTCTGGAAAGAAGTTTCAACTCTTTTTGTCCAAGATTTGAATCAAAGGGGTAGCCATTTAAGCATTAATCAAGATGTTAGCCAGGACGGGTAGGCAGGTACGACAAAGCACACAAGATGACACATGATTGTACTGGTCAGCTTTGTGTTGGAGATTGACAATTGACTGGCGCTGTTAATGAACAGGGTCAAGCTCACCTTCAATAGGCATCCAATATCTGAAAAAACAGACCCTTTTTGTTATGAATATATTAATTTATGTGGATGTCCACTGCACAAATGTAATCCCTCACTATTCCTCACCATCATGTTCCACCTCTTCCATGATCTTAAATCCTTAATGACATGTCTCCCACCTCCTCCATGATCTCATATTTTAGTTTAATGCCATGTTTATGGCTTAGCTTTTGTATGCCTCTACGTAACACTATAAATAGAGGCATGAAAACTCATATTGTAGTCATCTGGAAACATATGGAAGGAATAAGAAAAACTCTCCTCTCTTGTCTCTCTTTATCTCTTTATTATTCTTCCTTTCATCTTTTGATGTATTATACTAACTCTTTTAGGTTAATTTTGCAATACTTTTACTGTTTTCTTATTATATATGTCTATTATTTCTTCTATTTTGTTCACTTATAATTGTATTCATTAATACCTCTGCCCCTTTTTAATGCCATTTCTTCTCAATTCTTGAACATTCAAGTATACACAGCATTGACTAAACTATCAAGTAATTCTCGCAGAAATCAGAATCACGTTTACATCAATCAACTCACGTTTAATTGTCATGCACGTACATAATTAGTGCATTTCAAAATAACAGACATCATTTTTTCACGTTCACTACTCAATACTACTGCCCCCATCCGTTTTATTGTATATATCTATATTTAACTAGGCATGAGATTAAGCAAAAATCAGAAGTATTCTTAGAAAAACGTAAAGTTTAAAGTTAAAGAATTTTTAAATATTGAAAGGTATTATTATTCTTAAAACATATCAAGAAAGAGCCGTATAGAAGTACTATGCGTTATTGCGTTATGTACTTCTCTGGGTTATTAATAAACACATTTGATTACCATGCCAAACCCAAAAACTGAAATAGTAATATCAAACATATAAAATATTCGATCAAACGGATCAAATGTAAGTGGATTAATGTGAATCACCATAATATATTGTGATTACCATTTAGCTGATGTATAAAATCCTCATGCGTTGTGGTGGTTTATCTTAGCGTAGACAAATTGGGCATTTCATAATCATAAAGGAGACCTCTTTTTCAAAATTATTTTTTGGTAGTCTAAAATTCAAACGACCTAATCCTGTTCACATTAAGTTCCACGTAAACAGTACGGTAATCAAGTAAGCTCCTATATCTGGCAAAGCAGCAAATAATATTAATTTTATACTACATTTTCAACCTAACCTTCTTTAACAAACGCTGTTTTGTGCTCTAAGTATCGGTATCATTGGATTTTTAACAAATTTAAGGAGTAACTATCCAACTTTCCTAGTTCTTACTATTTCGTATTACATGGCATTTCTAAGTCAACACTTTATAACAAATTTTGCCGAAGTCAAAAATTGAATAACAAAAATACTACTACTAAAGAAAAGTAGTAGTAAGTCATTGAAACACGTCATGTTTTATAGAAATTCCTTACCTATAAATATACTCAGTGACATCTCATAATGCCCATACCCTCATTAAAGAATTATGGATTCCGTTAGAAGATTCATTTCATTATTTTTTATTGTCTCTATGGTTTTAACTACAAGTAACTTATCATTATTAGCAGAAGGTGCAAGACCTTTGAATATGGATGAATTGATAGAGAAAGAAGCCATCCTACTAATGACATCGTTGCCAAGAGGTCGAGTTCCACGATCTGGTTCTTCTCCTTGCACCAACATTCCCGGCCGTGGCCACCACGGCTCTTGCCATTGAACAGGTGAATATTGCCGGCAATGCCTACCAAAAGACGGATCCAAGATTTAAACTTTAAAGGTTTGAGGTTGAATGTCCTTGCACCAACATGCCTAGCCATCGCCACCGCAACACTTGCCATTCGAACATGTGGATATCGCAGAGCGCAATCAGTAGATTCAGGATTTAAACCTTATAAGTTTGATGTTGAGTTCCGTCACAACTCATTAGATTTATTGGGTTAATGAGTTATTGTATTTATTTAATGAATTTCTTAAACATGTACAAGGTCTGAGCAGGAATAGGATAAAATAATATTTTTCTGATATATATAAACTTTTGAATCTCATTTATACAAGGCAATTTTTTATTATAGTGAAAAAGGTAGGTAGTTCAGGTGTTGCTTTAGGTCGCATTCAAATTTTCTGAATTTTCTTATTGAAATTTCTCGTTCCGCCATTAGATTCAAGCCAAAATTACTGGGTTCGAATAAGCCCATAACTTATTCTTTACATCCGCTCCTAATTCCTGCCCGTAGTATCGAGAAAGGATGCCTCCTCACAGAATGTTGCATTACATGCCTAATTTTTTTTTTTTGGTTTGCAAGGGCGGTTCAAGGCCAAAGCCACTAATAATGCAATGGCTTTGGGCCCCCAAAATTTTTGGGGCCTCATTTTTATTAAGTTTCATGGCTAATTCATTTAAAATATTATTGTGACTTATAATACTTTTATGCAGTTTTTAAGTATGTAAATTGTTCGGAAAAAACTTAAAAATTTGTACGTATGTCTGATTCACGATAAAATAGGGAAGTTTGACTCTCGAAATATACTATGTCACATAAATTGAGATAGAGGGAGTACACAATTTTTATAAGAAAAAATAAAGAGAAGAAATTGTTTTAGTCATGTGATTGATTAGCTGTATTTAGTCAGTTGATTATTATTTAGAATAGATTGATTTGAAAAAAATGTTATTGAATTATTCCTCATGATTATAAAACAGTAATTAGTGACTTCACATTATATATATATATATATATATATATATATATATATATATATATATATATATATATATATATATATATATATCGATCTTTCCTTTTTTTCAATAAAAAATAAATAAATTAGGGCCTCTCTTTAAAGTTTGATTTAATTAGGCCCGCAATCTCAAGACGACCCTGATTGTTTAGCAGATATTTAATCAATATCGGTAAAGTTGTATTAAAACAAGGTTAATTGCAAGTCCAAAGACAACAATAACGTAGTAATTTCATTGCCAAAAAAAAAAAAAAAATCTGTCAAGACGAAAGATGATCGATATTATACACCATTATATTCGTTAGACTAAGCAAATGATCGAAAAAGTTGTAAGTTGACATTAATGTTATGTTTATAGGTGAAATCACCAACCTAATCTCTTTTTCATTTTCTTTTTTAAAATATGGGAATGTCCATTCCGATATATAATTACATGTGTAATTCCAATTATCAAAAAATTAAAGATACTTCTTTTCCTATTAAATTGTATTTCATTCTTTTAAAATTTGGCCTTACTCTTAGTTTTCTTTGTAATGGTCCCTTGTTTTTAACCAGCCATGGAAACAAAGCAAACTTCCATCAATGAAGTTTCACCATTTAAACGAATTCAAGGCAAAGGCACACATGTTAATGATACCAACACATATAATTCCTCCACTCCGTTGCTATGCTTCATGGAATTGCTGAAAATTAGCTAAATTTCCAGTTTACCATCAATTACGTTTATTCTTATGTTAATTATTCAGCAAGCTGTAATTTGGTAAATTCACAGGCGATTCAAAATTATAACTTGATGGGTTTAACCTAAGATTCTTGGCACTCAACTCATATGTATAGGATTTCGTTTCAATTGCGTGCAAATATCATTCATCCAATTGATCATTGGCTAAAAAAGGTGAAAACCATAAGGTTTGGTGGTTTGTATATATTATAATAATCAGGAAGATATTTTATGTAAGATTAACTAACATTTCTTTCTTGTGGGCTTAAAATATGTACTAACCAGTCTCCAAATCTATGGTACGCCGACTAAGCAAGCTCCTATATTTGCCAAAGCCAGCAGATAATATTATTTTTAATACCTTTTCAACCTAACACTCTTAAAAAACAAATTCTGTTTGGAGCCAAGAATCCATGTCTTTGGATATATCGGATAGGAAACTAAAGGATCAATTCAACCTTCTTACTTCTTGCTAGTTGCTACCGTTGCCATTTGCCAAGTCAACACTTTCAAACGCATTTTGCCCCTCAACACTTTCAAACGCATTTTGCCAAAGCAAAAACAAAAAAACCAGGCTAGACAATCGGAAGAAGAAAAACAAAATTACAATTTGGTTGAAAAAGAAGCAAATCTATAGATACCATAGTCGATCACCATCGATAACAAAGAAAGGATCTTTCTAAATCACTTTGTGTCAACAGGCTGCTACATACTCATATCGTTGATGGCCACTTACTAGACCAATCTATAATCTATGTGTATACACTTCGAGCTCACCTCCCAGAGGCAGATCCAGGATGATTTGAAGTTTATGGATTAATTTCTACAATGACCTGAAGTTAATATATAATAATAACCAGGTTCACAATACAATATTTATTAATGAATATATTAACGTGTACAGAGTACAAATAAAACTATTGGGTTCCTGTAAATTTGTAGCTAACACATCGGATCCGCCCAGTCATTTAAAAAAAAAAGAAAGAAAGAGAGAGATCTGCCCTGTTACCAACTAACTTCTCACCCATAAAATCTTAGAAATGAAAGTATGCGAAGGAAGTCAACTGATAATATATAGTCAAAGGAAAATGAAAAGGTAAAAAACTAGCTAATTATATTGACAATGATTAATTGAAAAGTTCAGAAATTATATCAAGAACCATATGCTATTTTACCTAACTCAAAAACTGTTTGTTGTTCTTTGAAAATTTTAGACCGTCGTGAAATGGATAAGGTGTACTGGCGAAACTCTCTTTTAGTGGAAGATGACTGTACGTGCATGCAACATAAAGTTACAATATGTTTCATATATAGTGCATGAGAAAAGAAAAAGAAACAAATATATTGCGTAATGCATTTCATGAAGCTTTAAAATTGGATACGAGGAAGAACTCGAAGCTGCGCTTTGAGTTGACAATACAAAATTGGTGGCTGGTCAAATATTTATATTTTTAGTGAAATGCCAAGGAGGAGGATATTTTAAACGAGAAAATTAGATCTCTTGGTCTCTTACAATTTGAATAGAAGAAAATGACTTTTTCAGATCTCTTATCTGTAAAAAAAATGAAGATCTCTTGTAAAGGGTCATAAAACTAAAAAAAGTTTGTAAAGGGCTAAAAAATCATTTCTCCCATCTCGGAGAGTGATTATATGCTAAAAATTCTTCAGTTTTACTTGTCAGAAATTTAAAATGATTCTTCCTCTATTTCATTTTATTGTGATACACTGTACTTTCCTAAAAGAATTAATGGCATATTTTTTATATTTTAGAAAAATTAAACTTTAAATTTCTCATTTGATCCGTACATACAAAAGATATGATTTTATAGCCACAGAAATATCACAAACTCATGTTTAAGATCACAAGTGTGGCACCTGTGATTGTGGGCGCCCCAACGAGGACGGATCACAAAGAAGGCCCTGACACTGACAAACTTCTGAAGTGAATTCCACAAGGTTTTAGTCCACTTCTGCTCAGTTGAAAGATAACTTGGTTTAATGTCCCTATAGACAAAGGTATTATTCTATTTTCTTATTTTTCGTAGAATCATTTAACTCTATCGTATGTCTTATTGCACAATTTAACCTTTTCTGTAGAACGCGTGTGTATATTAGCTAATTTAAGGAGCAATTTGAAATGAATTACTGATATCAATTAGTATTTGAAGCAAGTATGTTCATATTAATCTATTTTTCGGTGTTAATGGTGTGCAAATTGATTTTATTCTATTGTTTTAAGGCATCTCATTGCCAAGTTTATGGCTTTTGGAGCTGGTTGCCCAAATTGACTAAGAGGTATAAAAAGAGTTGATGGTAAACTGAAATTTTAATTAACAGTAAGCAACTAAATTTGACTAAAAGAAGGATAATATGTTATGGACTGAAGGAATGTTATAACCTCATAGTTATTCATATTTCATTTTCTTAATGGTACTGTTCATAAAATAAAAGTATTTCAGGAGATAGATAATATGGATTAATCAAGGTTCACAACTGCAGATGAGGAAAGAAAATGTAAAATAATAGGATAATATATATGCCTTTGCCCTTTAGTATCAATAAATTTCTAATATCGGTATTTACATGAAAGATCACTTGAATTTACCAATAGTTCTTTTAATGGTTTATCCTAGTAAAAAATAAAATTAAAAATAGTAACGGTAACAAAATTACAAATGAAAGAATAAAAAGACTCAAAACTGTATATTTGACAAGAAATCACGGAAGGAGATCAAACCCCCATCTCACAGCCGACGTAGGACAAATTTAGCATGCCCTACATGCGCCGCGGGCCTTCAACCGGAGCGGAAGCAACATAATATGGGGCCCATTAATAACATGTAAATCAAGAATTGAGATGAGTCTGATTCTGAAGCCATGATACCTTTTCTCATAAACTTTCTTGGACGTCAGTGACTAAATTAAATCAGAATTTTCACTAAGGGCATGAGCCATGGCCACCTCGGCCAGGAATATTGGTGCAAGAAGAAGAACCAGATGATGGAACTGAACCTCTTGGCAGTGATGTCATCAGAAGGGTAACTTCTTTATTCTTCGTCCATTCGGACATACCCATTGGCCTTGCTGCTGCTTTTGCTAATAATAAGGTATTTTCATTGATAATAATGGATACAATAACAAATAATGAAATGAATCTCCTCAAGAAATCCATAATTCCTTTTTTGTGAGTTAGAGAGGTTTTTGAAGGGAGGCTAAGTTAATTTGAGGTTGTTGGGATTATGAGAAATCATAATTAATGAGAAGCAACTAGGTGTATTTATAGGTGCAAAAATTCTGAGTTACTTTTATTTATTAAATTATTTGAGCAATCTAATTTTGACTTTTGCAAAATGTGTTTCTAAATGTTAACTTGGAAATGATAGCAAGACGTAAGAAGGTTGAATTGATATTCCTTTAGTTCCCTATCCAAAGACATGGTTTCTTGGGCACAAAAGAACATTTGTTTAAGAGAGTTAGGTTGAAAAATGAATTAAAAATATAATCATATCTACAAACTCTTTGACAAATATAGGAGATTGCTTGATTACGGTACCACATACGTAGCAAGTGAAAGGTATTAGTATTAGGTTGAATTGACCGCCAAAAACAATTTAGAAAAAGAAAAGAAAAGGGAAGGGGTTTTCATTATGATAGGCTATGTAATGCCCAATTTGTCCATAAGATAAACCACCACCACTTGTGCATGAAGATTTTATGCATCAGGTAATTAATCACAATATTTTTCTACCTTTTTTGTTTTGTTTATGATTATATTAATCCTCTTTCCTCAGATCCATTTGAATAATGTTTTACGATATTATATCTGTGGATGTGACTCAGTGATCAATAAAATATGTTGAGAGAATCATGGTAATTTAGGTTTAAATGGAAGCAAACTTGGTGATTTATTTTCATTTGTTCAAATTTTGGTGCACAAAGCTATATCGAATAACATAATGATATGATAATTTTTCTTAACGATATTTAAGTTAAAACTTTCCAAATATATAGTGTTGAGTAATATTGTAAACATATCATGAGGGTAGATTAGTCATTAACTAAATGTGGTTAGTTAGTTAGATATTTACCTATAAATATGAAACATGTGTATATGACCGTTAAGTTGAATAATAAGATTTTCTCTCTCTTCCTCTCTCTATGAACAGTAGTCTCTCTTCTTCTTCTTCATCTCTTGTACCTTGATCTTGTTTACATTCAAGTTTATATTGATGAATACTTAGATAATTTCATGGTTTCAGAGCAGGTAAACACGATCTAGAAATCATAAACATCAAAGCTCAAGCACAAAGCAAAATTGTTCTCGAATTTGTTTGAAAATTCAATTTTTTGGAAAAATCTTGTTTCTTCAATTCAGTTTAATTCAATAATGGTGATTGGAGGAAATTCAAGTTCAGCACACAATAGTTCCAATACTGGAGCAACAAATTCGAATCAAACACTGGATTACAATCATCCGCTGTTCTTACAATCCACCGATGTAAGTGGAGTTTCGATAATTTTGTTTCAATTGAAAGGTAATGAGAGTTACACTGTGGGTGGAACAAGTCTATGAAACTTGCACTGTTAGGAAGAAATAAATTAGGATTTGTGAATGGAAAATGTAAAATGGAGAATTATCCTGAAAGTTTGTGGGATCAATGGGAGCGTGTAAATGCAATTGTACTTTCTTGGCTTATGAATGCAGTAGATATAAATATCATTGGAGGAATCGTATATGCAACTGATACACAAGCTTTGTGGGATGATTTGAAAAAATAGATTATTCTAGATCATTTAACATTCATCAAGAGATTGCAACTTTTGTACAAGGAACTCAGTCAGTGTCCACATATTACTCGAAATTAAAGGAATTGTGGAATGAATTATAGTCCGTGGTGCCTATAACAGGCTGTAATTGTGAAAAGTCTAAGGAGTTTGTGATGTATATGCAAAGGCAGAAATTGTACCAGTTTCTAATGGGCCTTAATGAGTCCAATAATCAGGCTAGAAATCATATTATGTTGCTAAGCCCTCTACCTAGTGTCAATCAAGCATCCTCCATGATAATAAGTGATGAAAACCAAAGGTCATTGTCTAGTTCTTCAAACTCTACTGGATTGCTTGGTTTAATGGTTGGAAAAGGTCATGAAATGAATGAGCTTGAGGCAATAGCCATGTACTCTAGGGCTGGAAATCAAAAGTTCAAAAAGAAGTATTATAATCCTAACTACAATCCAAATGCATTTTGTGAATATTGCAAGTTCAAAGGACACTACAAGTAGATTGCTACAAATTAGTTGGGTATCCTCCTGACCATCCTAAGGAAAATCAATGAGATAACAGGCCAAGTCAAGCCGATAACACGTTTAGACAGAAGTTAGGAAGAGAAGGTGGTTCATCTGGTGTCTACAATGCTCACAATGCAATGACTGAAAATTGGAATGCAAATAGTACTAATTCTATAGCTGGGAGTCAGTTTCAAGGGCAAAACTCTCAGGGGCAACTGTAAGGTTCTCAGATGATACAACACATAAATCAGTCAAACATGAACTTCAATACAGGATTTCTTCCACCAACTGTTCAATAAATGCTAATTCAAAGATCAAAGGAGTGAAGGACAAAACCTTACCCCTTCACAATATGCTGAGATATGCAAGATGATGGAACAAAGTCATGCACATGCTGCTGTTCAACCTACTAATGTGTCTCACTCTGCTAATATGTCAGGTATTTCTAGTGCTTTGTTAGTGCATGTCTAAAAGTCCTCAAGCATGGATAATAGACTCAGGAGCTACAAACATGACATCTGACTTAGCTTTGCTAGATAAAAATACTGCTTCAAAACCTCTTACTGAAAAGAAAGTAATACTCCCTGATGGAGGAGTTACCTATGTTGAACAAATTGGTACTAACTCCATATCTAATAGAAGCAAGATACATGATGTGTTCTACTTACCAGCTTTTAAGTTTAACTTGTTGTCAGTAGCAAAATTGACTAGACAACTAAATTGCTCAGTGAAGTTTTATACTGGTTTTTGTGTTTTCCAGGATCTCTTCACTGGGAAGGTGAAAGAGATTGGTAGAGAACATGACAGTCTATACTATCTCTTGATGTCAAAAAACTTCTGTACTAAAGATAAAATAACTGGTTATGGATTGCAATGTACAGAAGGCATCGTGATATTATAGTCTATGGCACAAAAGAATGGGGCATGTGTCTGCTGCAACTTTGCAGAAGTTGTTTCCATCCAAAATGTTTAGTATTTCAAATTTACTAAATAAATGCACTATATGTCCTTGTGCAAGGCAAACTAGATTGCGATTTCCTAATAGCAGTACTAGTAGCTGGAAACCTTTTGACCTTGTATATATGGATGTGTGGGGACCTTATAAGACTACTAATATTGATGGTTATAAGTCCTTCTTGACTATTGTGGATGATTTTACTAGATTTAATTGTGTATTTTTGCTATGACTGAAGTCTGATGTGTTCCTGCATATTAAATTTTTTTTTACTCTTATCAGAAATCAGTATGACATAAATATAAAGGTAATAAGGACTGATAATGGCACTGAGTTTGTCAATTCTTTGTGCTGTGAAATGTTCACTAATTTAGGTATTGTGCATCAAAAGTCATGTCCCTATACTCCACAACAAAATGGAGTTGCAGAAAGAAAACATAGACATATACTTGAGATAACCAGGGCTATAAGGTTCCAAGCTCATATCCCAATTAGATTTTGGGGAACATGTGTTCAAGCTGCTGTTTATATATTCAATAGATTACCCTCTCATATATCAAAACTTGAACCAAAGAAGACCTTCCTTATTACAAATCAGAATACTGGGATGATTATGTTTTGCAAAGTTACTTAATCAGCCTGATAAGTTACAATCTAGAACAAGAAGTGTTGTGCACATGGGATACTCTGAAACTCAAAAAGGCCATATCTTATATGATATTGAGAAAAAATGTTTTTTTTTTGTGCACAAAGATGTTTTGTTTGTGGAAGAAGTGTTTCCCTTTAAATTGCTCCAAACTAGTTCAGCTAAGCTGTTTCTAGATCAAGTTCCTCTGGTTGAAACTAGTGTCTCAACCATTCCTATATCTGTGACTACTAATCATGATTTAAGCACAGGTCAGATATCAGAAGAAAGTATAAGTGTCACAGGTCTTATTGGTGAGAAGTAGAATATACAAGCAGATCAAGGAAATATACAAGCTTATGCTGATACATAACAATAACAACAACAACAACAATAGGTGGTGCCACTCCAAGACATTCAACAATAACAACTTGCAGATATTCCACAACAACAACAATCCGCACAACCAACCAGACAATCCACTAAGACCAAACATCCACCTTGTTGGATGAAGGAGTTTGAATCTCTAAATGTCCATAATGGCATTCCCTAATACATAGATTATGATCACTTATAACCAAGGTGCAAAGCATTCACTGCAGCTATGTCACATATTACTGAACCATCTACTTATGCAGAAGCTGTCAGAGATGCTAGATGGGTTGAAGCTATGCAGGCTGAGGTTAATGCATTGGAACAAAACAAGACCTGACAGATAGTAGAGTTACCAGAAGGAAAAGTTCCAATTGGTTGCAAATGGATCTTTAAAGTCAAGTACAAAGCAAATGGAGAGATAGAAAGATTTAAAGCAAGGCTGGTAGCAAAAAGATACAGCCAGCAAGAAAGCATAGACTACCAAGAGACATTCAGTCCAGTGGTAAAAATGTTCACTGTTAGAACTGTCCTTGCTACAGCAGCTGCAAGAAGGTGGCATATACACCAAATGGATGTGTATAATGCCTTCCTACAAGGAGACTTAAATGATGAAATATATATGGAGTTACCACAAGGATTTAAGAGTCCGGGGGACACAAAGCAAGTATGGCAACTCACTAAATCCTTGTATGGATTGAAAAAGGCTCCAAGGCAATGGAATGCAAAACTAGCTGAAGCTCTACTCAGGTTCAAATTTATACAAAGTCAATATGGTCACTCCTTGTACACCAAAAGAACAGACAAAGGATTTATAGCAATACTAGTGTATGTAGATGACATCCTAGCAACGGGAGAAAACTTGGAAGCTATTATTGAAACCAAGTCTGCCTTACAAGAAGCATTCAAAATGAAAGACCTAGGAGAGTTAAAGTACTTCCTTGGAATTGAGTTTGCAAGATCTGAAAAAGGAATTCTATTACATCAAAGAAAATATGCACTAGAGTTGGTCTCAGAATCTAGACTAAGTGCTGCTAAACCAACTTCAACACCTATGGACACAAATATGAAGTTCACCACTAGAGAATATGATCAACATGTTAAGGAGATTAACAGGATAAATGACAAAGGAAGTAATAAGGAGTCAGATCAATCAGAAGATGAAGTGCTACATGATCAAAGAACATACCAAAGACTAATTGGCAAACTATTATACTTAATAGTTACAACACCTGACATAGCATACAGTGTACAGACCTTGAGAAAATTTCTTCAAATAACCAAAAAGATCTCATATGGAAGTTGCACTAAGAATTGTCAAATACATCAAGAATCAACCTGGACAAGGAGTTCTATTATCAAGCAATAATATTGACACAGTCACAGCATTTTGTGATGCTGATTAGGCAGCATGTTCCTTCTCTAGAAAATCAGTGACAGGATTTCTAATAAAGTTTGGCGACTCACTTGTATCTTGGAAATCAAAGAAACAAACAACAGTATCAAGAAGCTCAGCAGAAGCTGAGTACAGAAGCATTGCTACAACAGTATCAGAATTGACATGGTTAGTTGCTCTGATCAAAGATCTTGGTTTTCAACTACAATTGCCAGTCTGCATCTACAGTGACAGTAAAGCTGCTATTCAAATTGCAGCCAAACCAGTCTTCCATGAGAGGACAAAGCATATTGAGATTGATTGCCACTTCATCAGGGAAAAAATCTAACAAGGACTGGTCAAGACTGAATATATTCACACCAGTGAACAGCCTGCTGATGTATTACAAAACGACTAAACAGGGTCCAACATGAGTACCTCATTTCCAAGCTAGGATTGCTCAATATTTTTATGGCACCTAGCTTGAGGAGGAGTGTTGAGTAATATTGTAAACATATCATGAGGGTAGATTAGTCATTAACTAAATGTGGTTAGTTAGTTAGATATTTACCTATAAATATGAAACATGTGTATATGACCGTTAAGTTGAATAATAAGATTTTCTCTCTCTTCCTCTCTCAATGAACAGTAGTCCCTCTTCTTCTTCATCTCTTGTACCTTGATTTTGTTTACATTCAAGTTTATATTGATGAATCCTTAAATAATTTCATATAGAGTGAATAACAACTAAAAGATGAATTTATGGCACAAGGAACCTACATCCTTATATAAAATTGGCGAGTGCGTATGTATATAAAAACGTAAAACGGTCTGGTCACTATACACACAGTTTTCATTTGAAGGTGCCATGATATTACACCTCTACTAAACTAGAGGAGATAGGCTAACATTAGTCCTTTAAAATTAAAGAAAATGATTCTGCAAATAACTTTTGTGTGCTAGTATTGTGATAGATAATTGACCTGCATTTATTGAGTTATTGTGCATGGTATCTATTAAAGAAAAGGATTTTGAGTTATTTTACGAATAGTCACTCAACTTTTAATTTGTCTGTTAAAGTCATTGAATTATTTTTTACTATAAAAATTACTCAACTTTGCTTAAATATCAGAAAAAAGTCATTAAATTATTTTTTATAACAAAAAAAAATTACCGAACTTCGCTTAAGTATCATAAAAAGTTGTTGAACACTTTTTTGTAACCAAAGGATCAATCAACTTTGACTAGTAGCCTGTTTGACCAAGCTCCTAAAATAAATTTATTTTAAAAAGTGCTTTTGGCGAAAAAGATTTTGTGTTTGGCCAATTAATTTTAAAAGAACTTTTGAGCAGCAATTAGTGTTTGACCAAGCTTATAAAAAGTGTTTCTAAGTGTATTTTTCTCAAAAGTATTTTTCAAAATAGTGCTTTTGGGCAAAAAATATTTTTTTTAGCTTCTGAAAAACTACTTCTGCTACTCCTCAAAATCACTTTTTTTCTCCCAAAAGCTTGACCAAACACCTCACTTTTTAAAAATAAGTACTTTTGGGGAAAAAATAAGCTTGGCTACAAAAAAAAGTGTTTAACAACTGCGTGATTTTTTTTAGTTACAAACAATTAATAGAATCCAATGACAGAATATTTATTCGGATATCTCCCAAGGGTGAGTTATACTTCCTCATTTTCAAGGATAAAATAAGATTTCAAAAAGTTATTTAGTGACTTTGTGATATTAAGTCAAATTTAAGAGATTTTTGTCAATATGAAAAATAGCTTAGTAGTAATTGAAAAGTTTGAGGGTATGAAATTAAACCCGAATTCATTAATGATCTTTATTTTGGGCTTAAGCAGTTCATTAGCCAATATTGCGGCCACTGAAAATCAAGAACATGCAGAACCTAAAGTTACGTACTCTTGGAATAGCAAGCATAACTGCCCAGTAGTAACCTTTTCAAGTGATTACTTTAATTGTAAGCTTCTTATGTTTGGCAAGGTTCTCTAAAAGGAAACCAAAAATGAAACGAATCCGTGCTGATTTCATAGCTAAAAATCCTACTATTAAAGAGACTGTGCAAATTGGGAGTTGGGATGATCAACATGTATTTCTTGATTTCACTAATGAAGAGGATTTTGACACTGTTTTGTCCAAGGAAAGTATCATTGTTGCTGGTGCACTCATGCAAGTTTCACGATGGACCTATGAATGGCACGATCAGTTTGTGAGTGCCTTTTAATTTATGGTCTTTGATTACACAGTCATGATATCAGGAAGTAGCTTTTGTAATTGATTGATTAGTCTGTTTAAGTGGGCGTTTGGACATTAGAATTGTGAACTTTGGAAAAAAGCAGTACTTCCTCTATTTCAATTTGTTTGTCTGTTTTGACTTGGCACATAATTTAAGAAAGTAAAGAAAGCTTTTGAATCTCGTGGTCTTAAATTAATAATATGTGAAATTTACCAAAATTCCCTTCAATCTTGTGATCTAAAACACGCCACGTGGAAAAATGGAAAAGAATTGCCCCAAAAGAAAGATGCATTTTTTTTTAAACGGACTAAAAGTGAAAGTAAGACAAACAAATTGAAACAGAGGGAGTATTTGTTTTTAAGTTGAAAATGGTATTTCAAAATTGGAGTTGTGTTTGGACATGAATAAAAATTGGAGTTGTTTTTGTATTTTTGTGAATGATTTGAAGTGAAAATTGTGAAAACTGGTTTTTGGAGTCTTTTGAATTCCAGAAAATTGTAACAATTGTATGTCCAAACAGTTTCCCGAAACCGATATTCCGAAAAAATGTGAAAGCTATCCATGGCCAAACGGGTCCTACGTGACTAAGCAAAAATAATTCCTATATCCTTACTTTGCCTTTGTTACTTGTTACACATTGATGATTTTTCATATGGAATTTCAATTACTTTGTCACACTGAGAATTGCTCGGGCATTTCGTAATCATAAAGGAGACCTCTTTTTCAAAATTATTTTTTGGTTGTCTAAAATTCAAACCAGACCTAATCCTGTTCACTTTAATTTCCACGTAAGCAGTACGATAATCAAGCAAGTTCCTATATCTGCCAGCAAATAATATTATTTTTTATGCTACATTTTCAACATAACCTTCTTTAACAAACGCTGTTTTGTGCTCAAGTATCCGTATCATTGGATTTTTAACAAATTTAAGAAGTAACTATCCAACCTTCCTAGTTCTTATTTCTTCCTACGTGGCATTGCCAAGTCAACACTTTATAACAAATTTTGCCGAAGTCAAATATTGAATAACAAAAATAATACTGCTAAAGAGAAGTAGTAGTAGTCAGTCATTAGTCATTGAAACACGTCATGTTTTATAGAAATTCCTTACCTATAAATACACTCAGTGACATCTCATAATCCCCAAAACCTCATAAAAGAATTATGGATTCCGTTAGAAGATTCATTTCAATATTTTTTATTGACTCTATGGTTTTAACTACAAGTACCTTATTGCTATTAGCGGAAGGTGCAAGACCTTTGAATATGAATGAATTGGTAGAGAGAGAAGCCATCCTATTAATGACATCGCTGCCTAGAGGTCGAGTTCCACGATCTCGTTCTTCTCCTTGCACCAACATTCCCGGCCGTCATCGCCACCACAGCTCTTGCCATTGAACAGGTGAATGTCGCCGGCAATGCCAACCAAAAAACGGATCCAAGATTTAAATTTTAAAGGTTTGAGGTCGAATGTACTTGCACCAACATGCCTAGCCATCCCCACCATACCGCAGCACTTGCCATTCGAACATGTGGATGTCGCAAAGCGCGATCAGTAGATTCAGGATTTAAACCTTATAAGGTTGATGTTGAGTTCCGTCACAACTCATTAGATTTATTGGGTTAATGAGTTATTTTATTAATTTAATGAATTTCTTAAACATGTACAAGGCCCGAGCAGGAATAGGATAAAATAATATTTTTTTGATATATATATATATATATATATAGTGACAAAGGTACGTAGTTCAGGAATTGCTTTAGGTCGCATTCAAATTTTCTGAATTTTCTCGTTCCACCATTAGATTCAAGCCAAAATTACTGGGTTCGAATAAGCCCATAACCTATTCTTTACATCCGCTCCTAATGCCTACCCGTAGTATCGAGAAAAGGGTTCCTCCTCACAGAAGGTTGCATTACATCTCCGTGTTTTTTTTATTTTTTATTTTTTAGCTTTTCTTGTTTTGCTGTGAAAGGATCGTTTGGCAGATATTTAATCAATATCTGTAAAATTGTATTAAAAAAGGTTAATTGCAAGTCCAACGACAACAAGAACGTAGTAATTTCATTGCAAAAAAAAAAAAAAAAAAAAATCTATCAAGACGAAAGATGATCGATATTATATACCATTATATTCGTTGGACTAAGAAAATGATCGAAAAAGTTATAAGTTGACGTTAATGCTATGTTTATAGGTGAAATCACCTACCTACTCTCTTTTTAATTTTCTTTTATGGGAATGTCCATTCCGATATGTAATTACATGTGTAATTCCAATATGTAATTCCATTCCGATATGTAATTAAAATATTAAAAAGATACTTCTTTTCCATCAAGATTGTATTTCATTCTTTTCAAATTTAGCCTTACTCTTAGTTTTCTTTGTAATGATCCCTTGTTTTTAACCAGCCATGGAAACAAAACAAACTTCCATCAATGAAGTTTCACAATTTAAACGAATTCAAGGCAAAGGCACACATGTTAATTATACCAACACATATAATTCCTCCACTCCGTTGCTATGCTTCAAGGAATTGTTTAAAATTAGCTAAATTTCCAGTTTACCATCAAATACGTTTACTCTTAGGTTAAATATTCAGCAAGCTGTAATTTGGTAAATTCACAGGCGATTCAGAATTATAACTTGATGGGTTAAGTTTAACCTAAGATTCTTGGCACTCAACTCATATGTATAGGATTTCGTTTCAATTGCGTGGTTATATCATTTATCCAATTGATCATTGGCTAAAAAAGGTGAAAACCACAAGGTTTGGTGGTTTTTATATATTATAATTATCAGGAATATATTTTTTATGTAAGATTAACTAACATTTCTTTCTTGTGGGCTTAAAATATGTACTAACCAGTCTTCAAATCCACGGTACGCCGATTAAGCAAGCTCATATATTTGGCAAAGCCAGTAGATAATGTTATTTTTAATACCTTTTCAACCTAAGACTCTTAAAAAACAAATTCTGTTTTGTAGCTAAGAATCCATGTCTTTGGATATATAGGATAGGAAACCAAAGGAAAATCAATTCAACCTTCTTACTTCTTGCTAGTTGCTACCGTTGCCATTTGCCAAGTCAACACCTTCAAACACATTTTGCCAAAGTAAAAACAAAAAAACCAGGCTTGACAATCGGAAGAAGCAAAACAAAATTACAATTTTGAAAAAGAAGCAAATCTATAGATACCATAGCCGATCACCATCGGTAACAAAGAAAGGATCTTTCTAAATCACTTCGTGCCAACAGGCTGCTACATACTCATAGTCTCATATCGTTGATGGCCACTTACTAGACCAATCTATAATCTATGTGTATACACTTAGAGCTCACCAGTCACCTCCCAGAGGCGGATCCAGGATGATTTGAAGTTTATGGGTTCCTACAATGACCTGAAGGTAATATATAATAATAACCAGGTTCACAATACAATATTTATTAATGAATATATTAATACGTATACAGAGTACAAATAAAACTATTGGGTTCGTGTAAATCTGTAGCTAACATACCGGATCCGCCCTGTCACCGAAAAAAAAAAAGATCTGCCCTGTTACCAACTTCTCACCCATAACATCTTAGAAATGAAAGTATGCCAAGGAAGTCAACTGATAATATATAGTCAAAGGAAAATGAAAAGGTAAAGAACTAGCTAATTATATTGACAATGATTAATTGAAAAGTTTAGAAATTATATCAAGAACCATATGCTATTTTACCTAACTCAAAAACTGTTTGTTGTTCTTTGAAAATTTTAGACCGTCGTGAAATGGATAAGGTGTGCTGGCGAAACTCTCTTTCATATATATAGTGCATGAGAAAAGAAAAAGAAACAAACATATATATTGCGTGATGCATTTGATGAAGCTTTTAAAATTGGATACGAGGAAGAACTCAAAGCTGCGCTTTGAGTTGACAATACAAAATTGGTGGCTGGTCAAATCTTTATATTTTTTAGTGAAATGCCAAGGAGGAGGATATCTCATACAATGGTTGTATGCTAAAAATTCTTCAGGTTTACTTGTCAGAAATTTAAAATGATTCTTCCTCTATTTCATTTTATTGTGATACACTATACTTTCCTTTTAAGTATTTTCCTAAAAGAATTAATGGCATATTTTTATATTTTAGAATAATTAAACTTTAAATTTCTCATTTGATTCGTACATACAAACGATATGATTTTATAGCCACAGAAATATCATAGACTCATGTGTAAGATCACAAGTGTGGCACCTGTGATTGTGGGCGCGCCACAAAGAAGGACTGACACTGACAAACTTCTGAAGATGGGGTACACATGACAGCTTAGGTGAATTCCACATCAAAATACGAGAAGAAAGTGAAGAGCTTTATAAAGCATAACACAAGTTCACATGATACATGTTCTTTTGGGCTCGATGATGCATAGTCCAAGGGACAAAATCCCCAAGGTCCGTTGGGTCAAAGCAGATGTAAAATACGTGCATTGGACTTGTGTCGTGGCAACCATATATAGTATTAGAACCTTATGCTCCCTCACTATGGTGAGATATACCTCAGCGAGGATACTAAGTCCCCAAATGGATGCCCATGATGAAGGGCGGACGAACGAGGGCGGGTCAAAGAGAAGGACTAACAGTCTTCTGTGCTAGCAAGCTTCTGAAGAATATGAATGCACATGACACCTTACACAAACCCCACACATCAGTATAGGAGAAGACAATGAAGGGTTTTATAAGGCATAACACGAGTGATCACATGATACACGCATTTTTGGGCTTGATATAGTATAGCCCAAGAGACAAATCCATACGATCAACTAGACCAAAAAGAACAATACGCCTCATGAGCAGGGGCGGAGCCAAGTGGTGGCCAGGGTGTTCACCTGAACCCCCTTCGGCAAAAAATTAACATGTATACACAAGGTTAAAATTATTTTTTATGTATAAATAGTCGATGTTGAACCCCCATGTCTTCCTCGTTTCTTAATCTTTTATATTTTTGAATCCCCTTAGTGAAAATTCTGGCTCCGCCACTGCTCATGAATCTGAGTCATAACAACATATTTCAAATGTTTTTTTCTTTCTTTTTCTTAAATTTTGTGCCCACTCGATACCTTTACATAAAAAGGGACTGAGGGAATATTTCTTAAGAGTACTGTTCGAGTCAAAATTCGTATTTTACTCAAATAGTTGAATTTGTGCTAAGGTTAACTACAGTTGATAGTAATTTTATACAAATAAAATAATTATAACAAGCAATTTATTAGTTATTGATAAAGAATAAGTAAACTTAGAGAAAAGAGTAAACTTATTCCAATTTTGGTGAACAATAGTAGCAGAATTCTTAATCCTTTCGAATGAATGAAAGCCTGATGATCAAAGAATAAAGATCAAGAATAAGTAAGAAATAATAACCATTAGAAGTATATTTTTTCAGTCAGGATCGGATCCCATCCTCTACAAATGAAAATTCTTATTTATAGGTATATGATCCTATCTGGTGCTCTTCCCGTTGTGTGTTCGTAACAACAATCATTAATTGCGATGATTGTCATTTAATTTCCTTGATTCTGGCCGTTAGTAACCTTTTTGTCATTACTGCATTAATTTCATTTAATGTGTAATAAAGAAGATTTCGTATGTAGTTTCCGTTGATGTTCTATCCGTTGAACCAATCTGCTGCCTTTCCGTAAATGCTATGTTCGGCATTACCATCTAATACTCATACGTCATTGAATAAACTGACACATGTCGATTACATGTTGGTCCACGTGTCAGGTATATTTTTTACCCATACAGATAGTCCCTCAATTTTTTGGGTTCATCACAAAGATGTTCCCAAGAAATTGTCTTGCTGATTTTCATCAATCCTCTCTTATTTACACATTTGAATCTTCTTTCCGTGAAATAAGAAGCGATGTAACTGGCGGCAGATCGTGGCCCACTAATGTGATGAACACGTGGCATAATCACAGAAGTTGAAAGGACTTGCATTAAATGATGAAGTCAGACGTGGGCCACGTGGCTGTAACCGTGCCCTTCGTTTTCTCGCCGTTTCCCAAGGTAATGATGGCGGTTTTACATTCTCTACAAAAGCTCAAATTTTACCTTTTTCTACTATTTCATCTCAAATTTTCCGCTCCAAAGTTCTTCAATTTTAAATTCCTCTGCTTCCTTTCCTTCTTCGTTTCCTCTAATTCATAATTATGTCTTCTCCTTCATCTTCTCAGAACGTTTTGCCAGAAAAGACAGTTATTGTTGATGCCTTTCCTTCTCATGTAGGTGCTGAAAAACCTAAAAATAGAATGCCTCCCAAGAAATTGATGGGCGATGCTATTGCTAATGCATCTACTGGGTCTTCTTCTTTATCTGTTAGTGCTGGTGTTGTTGAAGTTGGAAAGATAAATCTTCCTTCTGTGGACGGTGTACTCCCCAACAATCCTTCTCATACTACTGACTTGAAGATAAACGAATATGAATCTGATAGGGAAAGAATGTCGATGATGTCAGGGATTAAATCCCAAATCATCGAAGATCTTGTCCCTTCCATAATTGAACGGTGTCATTGGAAGGATCACCATGTGGAGATTATCGTTCCTGAACTGGAGAGGCCCGCTACCTCTCATTTGCCGGGATTTTCTGCAGTGTATCTTTTCCCCTTTACTATTGGATTTAATTTACCGTTAACTTCGCTGATTGATCAATTATGTCGCCGCCTCCAAGTATGTGTTGCGCAACTTACACCCGGAGTCTAGCGTTTGATTCAATTATATCAACACGTTGCTCGTCTTGCCAATGTACAGCTTACCTTTGATCATATTTTATATTTGAACTCCCTTCGTTTTATAAGGGGTTCTATGATAATGTTTAGGGCCAGAGGCCAAAATAAACTGTTCGAGGATCCTGAAGATAGCCACGATCGTTTATGGTTTAATGATTTTGGGTTTATTCCTACTCACCAGTTAGTAAGTAGTGATGCCGGGTCTTTTTCGGAGAAGTGGAATGCGAGATCTTTTAATCCCGAGTTAAATATTCCGGAGAATATTCATGCATTTACAGAAATAATGATCTGATTCTCGGCAAGTGCTAGAACTTGGGAATCAATGGCGGTGCAACGGGGCATTCGCACTTTGGATGATTTCGGAAAAAATAAAGGTATTTATTTTTATTAATCTTCTTGTCCTGATTACAATTGTCTTCATTGTTTCTATTTTGTCAGGCCGTTCCAGTAAAAGGAGATCATCATCAAAAGTTTTGATTCTTCCAAATGATGACGAGTCGACTCTAGATAATATTCGTTCTATTTTCAGAAAAAGGTCGAGTGCGGAGGCGGAGGGTTCAAAGGATGTTGGTAAACCTGTTCCCAAGAAGAGAAGATTGAAGAAGCAATCTTCTTTTGGTCCTTCCGTGGTTGGAAAGACTGAAGGTAGGCTTAGCACTGAAAGTGCAGATTCCGAAGATGAAAGGCCTTTAATTTTGAGGAAAAGAAGAAGAACTAACCTTTCTCTTATTGATGTGGTAAATGTCTCAGAGGCATCTCCGGTGAAGAATTTTGAAGATTTACCTTGCATCCCCGAATTTTTCTCGGGAAGAAAATTTATCGACTACTCTCCCTGAAGTGATGATCATTGATGATGTTTACGAAGTACCTTTCCAAGACTCATTCATTGCTGCTAATATAACCAAGGCCAATGTTGTCGGAGTGGAGGCTGCTGTTGTCCCCAAAGTTGATACCTCTCGGAATGAGGTTATCGGTTCTCCTAAAGTTGACACCCTCCCGTTTGATACTACAAATTCATCAGGTCATCTTTCTAATTATGCAGAAGGAAAAATACCCGTTTAAGAGGATTCACATGAAGTAGATACTGGTGATAAAGCTCTCCGAGCTGATGATCCCGCAGTCAAGTGGATGCAGTCTTTTGTTCCTCTTACTATTAATCATACCCGATCTTTTAGTTTATCTGATGAGGCAAATTTATTGGCTAATCGTCATGTGATGAGTACTTTTTCCAATAACTTCATAGGTCCAACAGAACACACCGTTCTAAAGGACATGCCCTCGTACCAGATGAACATGATTGCTTTAGGGCTTATGATCCAAGTATGTTTCTTTTCATTTTCTTTAATAAATTCCTCCTCCATTAATTTTTCCTAACTCGTTATAATTTTTGATAGTCTGTTTGCAGGCTCAGACTTATTTGGCGGGAAGTCTGGAGCGTTCTGAGGGTGAATCAAAACACATTGATAAACTCAATGAAGATAATATCGCTCTAACTCAGGAGTTGTCAGCTTTGAAAGCAAAACAATCTTGCTTTGAAGCGAAATTGACTGGAGCCAAGACGGAAGCCGATGGGTGTAAAGCAGAGTTGAAGCGTCTTCAAGATCAGGTATCTGACTTCCCGAAATTGAAAGAGGAGATCTCCGAGAAGGATACGACCATTGGCAATCTAAGGGTGAAACTCATACAAACGGAAGCCAAATTTGAAAAAGCAAATGAGGAAATCCAGAATCTCCGAGATAGATTGTCTTCTTGAAATACCAAATTCGCCGAGCTTAATGCAAAATTTTAGTCATTACAAGTTAAGAGCATTCAAGATTCTGGAGATCTAACTAGAGCTTTCATTGACATAAATCAAAGTAACAGGGACATAGTTGCGATTGAGGAGAAGTACACCGAGAAAGATCTCGAGATGAAAGCTTCGTTGGAGAAGAAAAATAGATTTATTGCTAAAATCTTGAGAAAAACAGAAGACTTGCAAGAGCACGGGAAGCAACTTATGCACTGGAAAGACAAGTATAAGCAGAAAGTTAAACAGTTGGAAGAAATCCATGCCGTGGAAAAGCAAAAGGCTATTAACACAAAATTCGTCTTTAAGACTCGCTTCAATTTTCTAAAAAGACTTGACCTTTCCTCATTTGATCATGATGATGCTCTTGCTACTGCTGAGCAAAAATTAAAGGATGCTCATGATCTTCTTGGTGACATGTTCGGAGATGATAATGCTGAAGAAAATAATGGAGAGGAAGTAGAGGAGGAAAGTGATTCCGGGGATGCAAATGATGATTTGCTTTTTGAAAAGAAGGTTCCATCTGATGATGATCATACTTAGATCATTTTAGAAGCTCTTGTATTTCTCTCCCCTTCGGTGTTTGATTGTTTCTCTGCTCCATTTGGATTTGGTGATTATTTTGTAATAGTTTTATTTTGTGTAGACTTTACAATGAATGAAGCTTTTGCTTATCCATATCTCATGTTTTTCATTTTTATGATAAATCTCTTGTAAGATTTCTTTGGTTAGAACCTTTCCCGGGTGATCAATCCGTTCCAAAATTCCAACCTCGGAATACTTGTAAGAAGATTTGTAATTTTGCCACAAAAATATATTCGGGAAGATGGTTTGGACATCTGACTCATTACGAATAAATTCCTTCACTCGTAATGCCGAAGAATAGGGCTTTGTTTTTAATGAGAGACTTACTCTACTTCTTGAAAAAGGGAATCAAATAATCCATTAACTACTTAATCACAAAGTAATTTGAAATACAGAAGGTAAAAATACCTTAAGTCGTTGATGATTTAGGCGAGCAGAGCTTAGTCATGCCCGGCATCTCCAAATATTCGGAGACAAAAATTCCCTTTACGGATAGTATATCATTGACGTGATTAGCCCTTAATTTATGTTTTTTGAGTCGGAATTCAAAAACATGATGCTAAATGATTTGGGAATACCAAAAGATCGGAATCTGAAAGGGTATCTTGCAATTAAATTGCGGTACTCCTTCATAATGAATAACTTTTGTAAAGCTTGCACTCAATGTTTTTGCTGTTATTTCGCATTTATGTTTATTACATAAAATGTTGTCATCCGTGTATATAGTCCCTTCTTTTTCTTCGGCGAAACGGTTCAGGTCCCATGTACTCATCGGGATTCTGGCGGGGAAATAGGATATGGCTAAGATTGATAAGACAGTTTAGTTTTCCGATGATCCTCTTCGATTCGCGTAACATCTCATAATTAGCCATAAAGGCTGCTTTTTATTGGAACCGTCAGTCCCACCTCTTCGCATTTTTCCTTTGAATTTATATAAGGAAGTGAATCATTAACCAAATATTTCACAGTCTTCTTTCCTTTCATAAGTTGTTTAAAGCAAAAATTATTCTCTGCAATCTTTTCATATCTTTTCTGGGAACATGTCTTCTTCTTCTGATAAAAATCCTTCGAAAATTCCATCAAATCCTTTTGAATTAGAGACTTTAGCTAACGCCTTCCTTCCCACTCGTTACGACTACTCCAATGATTTTGATATTTTCCATCATTCTTCTCCTATAGAGGATATTGACTCCTCTATTGCTCCTGAAGATATTACTTCAGTTGCTCAGGAATGTGGTTTGGGTCCTGATGTTATTTTGGCTGTTGACAACGGGACAAAACTTTATAACCATGTTGATGGTTTTACTTTGATGCACATTTTTCCTTTTCTGATTGGGTTTATGTTACCCATTCCTCTTATTATATCGAGGAATTTTGCCATCGATACAATGTGTGCGTTGGCCAAATTGCCCCTGATTCCTGGTGATAAATTTATTGCCTTCAGTTTGTAGCCATTAAGGCTAATCTTCCTTTTACCTTGGATCATCTGATCCATCTATACATTCTTTTTGTTTTCTGGGGTGGCTTGATCCATTTCTTTCCCCGTGGAGAACGCAACCTAATCGATTCTACTGATTCCGGCAGCGTGGATCGATTGAAGCGATTTGTCAGAATTAGAACAGAACTACTCCATCTCCCCTCCGACGATGTTTTTCCGGAGATATGGAACCCAACTCCGAATCCTATCAATCCGAATGAAATCACAGATATTCTTGATTGGATTATGGGTTTGCTGGGAGCCTCTCGGGATGTTGCACGTTTTTGGAGGAGTTTAAGGCTTCTTCACTCAGTTTTTTCTTTAGAAAGGCCCGGACCTTCAAACAGTAAACGAAAGAGAGATGTAATAATAATAAAATATCATGAGGATGAGGAGGTTCAAGCTGATATTCGTCATTCCGTTGATCCTCCTCTACCTAACCCCGAGATATCGGCGAGAGAGTTATCTCCGAAGAGTGTCAAACATTTTCGACAAGAAAGCTCTTCGGGATCCCTCCTATTGCCAAGGATGCCCCACGGTAACGCAGAACTGTCCTTGGGTCACTTATCCGAGATGCTTCTTCAAGATTACTCTCTTGCAACGGCTTCTTCATCCCAGATCGCTAAAACGAGAAAAGAAAACGAACATCTTAAGTCTGACCTTCGGGATTCTGACTCTGTTGAAGCTGCTTTGATGTTGTGCCTAGAGGATGCAGTTTGTGCACTACAACATCGGGATAATGCAATGCAAGCATTGAGCACATCCTATGCGGACCTTCAAGATTGTTTTAAAAGCGTTGAAGTTTCTCGTGAACGTTGCTATTCTCGGTGTAAGCTGCTGCGCCTTCAACATGATGTGGATATCCTTAAATCTCGGAAAGAGGCTTTTAAAGAAGCTTTTACTCCAAATTTTAATTTGACCGCGTCTCTTCGAGCCTTACTCATGAGCTTCATGTTGCATCGGCATCTCTTAAAGAGTTAGAGGATTTCGGAGAGGGTTCCCGAGATTAGGATCACTCTCTCCTCCAAGAACGTTAAGAATCTTTGAAAAAGTGTGTGCTGATTTGGTTCGTGGTGCCATCTGATAATTCCAATCTTGGTCATCATTGCTGATTCTTAGACTCTTGCCTTCAATGATCATCATTGCTGATTCTTAGATTCTTGCCTTCAATGATCACCATTGTTGATTCTTAGATTCTTGCCTTCAATGATCACCATTGCTGATTCTTAGATTCCTGCTGTCTTTTAAGTAGTAGAGTTGAAACATGTATACTTTTAGTACTTCCGAGTATCCTTCTATTATGCTTTCTTTATTTTGAAAAAAACTTTTTTTTCCCAAGTTTTTTTTTATTATTAAGGTTAATATAATCGGGATCATGTTTGTGGCATGTTCTCCGATGTGTGATTTTGAAAACCTTCTGAGACAAAATAACTGTAGCTTTGAATGATTTGCAATTTTATTGGGATGATTTGCAGTCCCCAGTGAGTTCAAACATTTATCGGGATAACTCGCAATCCCTATTCATAGCCCCCCCATTGTTTGGGTGTGAAGTATGAATACTTAAGCAATGTATCATGTATGCCATTCCCGTATATCTTTCTTACTGTCTTTTCCCGGTAAAACCCAATAAGGATTAATCCCGATTAAAGGGTACATCTCGTAGAAAATGTTTCTGTGTTAGGAATGATATAGCTTCAAATCGCTTAGATTGTACTTGTTGGCGATGATCTTCCCGTTTGCTCCTATCATGTTTGAATGTGAAAATAGAAGATAATAACAAATTAATAATACTTGTGTAAACAGAGATAAGCTAGAGATCAAACTACAAAGCCAATTGTAGAATTCCCACAGACGGCACCAAACTGTTCAAGTCAAAATTCGTATTTTACTCAAATAGTTGAATTTGTGCTAAGGTTAACTACAGTTGGTAGTAATTTGATATAGATAAAAGAATTAAAACAAGCAATTTATTAGTTATTGATAAAGAATAAGTAAACAAAGAGAAAAGAGTAAACTTATTCCAATTTTGATGAACAACAGTAGCAGAATTCTTAATCCTCCAGAATGAATGAAATCTTGATGATCAAAGAATAAAGATCAAGAATAAGTAAGAAATAATAATCAGTAGAAGTATATTTTTTCAGTCAGGATCGGATCCCATCCTCTACAAATGAAAATCTTATTTATAGGTATATGACCCTATCTGGTGCTCTTTCCGTTGTTTGTTTGTAACAACAATCATTAATTGCTAAATTGATGATTGTCATTTAATTTCCTTGATTCTGGCCATTAGTAACCTTTTTGTCGTTACTGTATTAATTCCATTTAATGCGTAATAAAGAAGATTTCGTATGTAGTTTTCCGTAAATGCTATGCTCGGCATTACCATCTAATACTCATACGTCATTGAATAAACTGACACATGTCGATTACATGTTGATCCACGTGTCAGGTACATTTTTACCCATACAAGTACATGTTACAGTTTTTAACGAAAAAAAATTTCAATTTAAAATAACGAAATAGACGATGACAATTTGATTTTACCTTGCGGAGAAAGAACGATATCTAACTTACTGGTACAATTTACCAATTTCACAAGGTTTTAGTCCACTTCTGCTCAATTGAAAGATAACTTTGTTTAAGGTCCCTATAGACAAAGGTATTATTCTATTTTCTTATTTTCCGTAGAATAATTTAACTCTATCGAATGTTTTATTGCACAATTTAACCTTTTCTGTAGAACGCGTGTATATATTAGCTAATTTAAGGAGCAATTTGAAATGAATTACTGATATTAACTAGTATTTGAAGCAAGTAATATTAATCTATTTTCCGGTGTTAATGGTGTACAAATTGAATTTATTCTATTGTTTTAAGGCATCTCATTAAATATTTTGCCAAGTTTATGACTTTTGCAGCTGGTTGCCCAAATTGACTACAGAGGTATAAAAAGAGTTGACGGTAAACTGAAATTTTGATTAACACTAAGCAACTAAATTTGACTAAATATAAAGAATGGTAATAAGTTATGGACTGAAGGAATATTATCACGTGATAGTTATTCATCTTTCATTTTCTTAATGGTACTGTTGATAAAATAAAAGTATTTCAGTAGATAGAAATCATGGATTAATCAAGGTTCACAACTTCACATGAGGAAAGAAAATGTAAAATAGGAGTAATATATTACATATATGCCTTGGCTCTTTAGTATCAATAAATTTCTAGTATCGGTATTTACATGAAAGATCACTTTCATTTACAATAGTTCTTTTAATGGTTTATCCTAGTAAAAAATAAAATCAAAAACAGTAACGGTAATAAAATTACAAATGAAAGAATAAAAAGACTCAAAACTATATATTTGACAAGAAATGGAGGCCTAATTCAACCTCAAAAGATAATTTAGGAGGTAATCACGATTGTTCGGCCAAGACCACAGAAGGAGATCAAACCCCCATCTCGCAGCCGCCGTGGGACAAATTTAGCATGCCCTGCATGCGCCACATGGCCTTCAACTGGAGCGGGAGCAACATAATATGGGGCCAATTAGTAACATGTAAACCAAGAATTGAGATGAGTCTGATTCTCGCATGATACTTTTTCTCCTAAACTTTCTTGGATGGTAAATTAAATCAGAATTTTCACTAAGGGCATGAGCCGCCGCCACCTTGGCCAGGAATATTGGTGCAAGAAGAAGAACCAGATGATGGAACTGAACCTCTTGGCAATGATGTCATCAAAAGGGTAACTTCTTTATTCTTCGTCCATTCGGACATACCCATTGGCCTTGCTGCTGCTTTTGCTAATAATAAGGTATTTGCATTGATAATAATGGATACAATAACAAATAATGAAATGAATCTCCTCAAGAAATCCATAATTCCTTTTTTTGTGAGTTAGAGAGGTTTTTGAAGGGAGGCTAAGTTAATTTGAGGTTGTTGGGATTATGAGAATCATAATTAATGAGAAGCAACTAGGTGTATTTATAGGCGCAAAAATTCTGAGTTACTTTTATTCATTAAATTATTTGAGTAATCTATTTTTGACTTTTGCAAAATGTGTTTCTAAGTGTTGACTTGTCAATGGTAGCAAGAAGTAAGAAGGTTGAGTTGATATTTCTTTAGTTCCCTCTCCAAAGACATGGTTTCTTGGGCCCAAAATAACATTTGTTTAAGAGAGTTAGGTTGAAAAATGAATTAAAGATAATACTATCTACAAACTTTTTGACAAATATAGGAGATTGCTTGATTATCGTACCACATACGTAGAAAGTGAAAGGTATTAGTATTAGGTTGAATTCCAGACCACCAAAAACAATTTAAAATAGAAAAGAAAAGGGAAGGAGTTTTCATTATGATAGGCTATGTAATGCCCAATTTGTCAATGGTAAGATAAACCACCACCACTTGTGCATGAGGATTTTATACATCAGCTACTTAATCACAATATTTTTCTACCTTTTTTGTTTTGTTTATGATTTCCATATTAATCCACTTTCCTCAGATCCATTTGAATAATATTTTATGATATTATATATGCGGGTATGACTCAGTGGTCAATAAAATATTTTGATAGAATCATTGTATTTCAGGTTTAAATGGAGGCAAACTTGGTGATTTATTTTCCTTTGTCCAAATTTTGGTGCACAAAGTTAAATCAAATAACATAATTATAGTAATTTTTCTTAACGATATTTAAGTTAAAACTTTTCAAATATATAGAGTGAATAACAAGTAAAAGATGAATTTATGGCGCAAGGAACCTACATCCTTATATAAAATTGGCGAGTGCGTGTGTATATAAAAACGTAAAACGGTCTGGTCACTATACAAACAGTTTTCATTTGAAGGTGCCATGATATTAGTCCTTTAAAAATAAAGAAAATGATTCTGCAAATAACTTTTGTGTGCTAGTATTGTGATAGATAACTGACCGGTACTTATTGAGTTACTGTGCATGCAGAGGCGGATCTAGGATTTGAAGGTGTCGGATGTCATAATTTTCTTTAATGTACATCTTGTTAGGAATGTGTTGGGTCGGGTCCATCTCTTTTTAGTCTATTCGGATCAACTTAATAGGCCTTTTTTTATTTGCAAATATGAAAATTACATCTCAAAAATCAAGAAACGAACATAATTAACATCTTAAACAAGGAATCACACCCATTAACAACAAGGTAAAATCAACATTTTCACCAAGGGACTTGCATCTTTTATTTATATTAAAAAATGAACTTGCACAAGTAAAATAACATCTTCAATAAGGGAATTACACCAATCAAAATAAGAAAAATAATAGAAAAACTCCTCAATAGGTAATTAGCCCATAAGTAAATGTAGAATTAGATAAACTACAAGTTCTCAAAAATAAATCATAAATTTCATGTTTTTTCTAAGCAATGTGTGTGAAATTTCCATCACAATTTAAGTAGTAAAGTGATTTAAATTGAATTTAACAATTATAGAATAGCACAATTTTTTATAATACACTCCCTCCGTCATAAGTTGTATAGTTTGAAAAACTAAGACATAATTTACCATTTTATACCTATTTTACCCTTATTATTAAGTATTCCAATTCATTTCTCATTTTATTTATTACTTATTAAGAGTATACCAAGTCAAATATAGACAAGTAAACATGGACGGAGAGAGTAATAAGAAAAAGAAATTATAAAAAATAAAAATAAATTGAATTTTGATCTCAATCCAAAATTCCCATTGAGACCCAAGTTTTTCGATTTAAATACTCACAGATTTGAGATTAAAGAAAAATGCTTAATTTAAGGGATTTTGAAGTTACTATTTGTGTGTTCTCACTAGAGATCACATATAAAATAATGGAATAGAGGAAAGACAATATAAATAATAAAAAGATAAATAGAAAATTAGGAGAGCCGAAAGGGGAATTACTGGTACAAAGGAACTAAAAAGCACAAAGAAAAATGGGAGTCGAAAATGTTCAAGATAGATTCAAACTTGTGTCTACGAGCCATGACACCTTTGTTTAATTTGCGACTGAGATTGACAGGATCAAATATTTAACCTAGCTTAAGCAAATTGCAACATAAGTATATAAAAAATGTATCAATATAGAGGGTGCCATGCCACCCCCACCCCAAAGGGTGGATCCGCCCCTGTGTGCATGGTATCTATTACAGAAAAGGATTTTTAGTTATTTTACGAATAGTCACTCAACTTTAAATTTGTTTGTTAAAGTGATTGAATTATTTTTTAATATAATAATTACTCAACTTTGCTTAAATATCAGAAAAAGTCATTAAACTATTTTTTATAACAATTTTTTTTTTTTTACCGAACTTCGGTTAAGTATCATAAAAAGTTGTTGAACACTTTTTTGTAACCAAAGGATCAATCAACTTTGACTAGTAGCCTGTTTGACCGAGCTTCTAAAATCAGCTTATTTTAAAAAGTGTTTTTTCAAAAGTACTTTTGGCGAAAAGCAGTTTGTGTGCGGCCAATTAATTTAAAAAATACTTTTGAGCAACAATTAGTGTTTGACCAAGCTTATAAAAAGTGCTTCTAAGTCTATTTTTCTCAAAAGTACTTTTCAAAAAAGTGCTTTTGGGCAAAAGATATTTTTTTAGCTTCTGAAAAACTGCTTCTGCTACTCCGCAAAAACATTTTTTTCTCCCAAAAGCTTGGCCAAACACCTTACTTTTTAAAAATAAGTACTTTTAGGGAAAATATAAGCTTGGCTTCAAAAAAGTGTTCAACAGCTGCGTAATGTTTTTTGTTACAAACAATTAATAGAATCCAATGACAGAATATTTATTCGGATATCTCCTAAGGGCGAGTTATACTTCCTCCATATTTTTAAGGATAAAATAAGATTTCAAAAAGTTATTTAGTGACTTTGTGATATTAAGTCAAATTTAAGAGATTTTTGTCATTATGAAAAATAGTTCAATAGTAATTGAAAAGTTTGAGGGTATGAAATTAAACCCGAATTCATTAATCATCTTATTTTGGGCTTATGCAGCTAGCTATAATATAATTAACCTAAATTTGATATAAACCCGCGCATTTTAAAAGCAGTACGTTAACTCAGTTCATTAGCCAACATGGCGGCCACTAAAAATCAAGAACATGCAGAACCTAAAGTTACGTAATCTTGGAATAGCAAGCATAACTGCCCAGTAGTAACCTTTTCAAGTGATTACTCTAATAGCTTACTTGACAATTGTAAGCTTCTTATGTTTGGCAAGTTCTCTAAAAGGAAACCAAAACTGAAACGAATCCGTGCTGACTTCATAGCTAAAAATCTTACTCTTAAAGATCGAGACTCTGCAAATTGGGAGTTGGGATGATCAACATGTATTTCTTGATTTCACTAATGAAGAGGATTTTGATACTGCTTTGTCCAAGGAAAGCATTATTGTTGCTGGTGCACTCATGCAAGTTTCATGATGGACCTATGAATGGCACGATCAATTTGTGACTGCTTTTTAATTTATGGTGTTTGACTATACAGTCATGATATCAGGAAGTAGCTTTTATTTACAAATTGATTGATTTTTCTGTTTAAGCGGGCGTTTGGACATTAAAATTGTGAACTTTGGAAAAAATTAGTACTCCCTCCGTTTTAATTTGTTTGCCTGGTTTTGACTTAACACGGAATTTAAGAAAGTAAAAAGACTTTTGAATCTTGTTGTCTTAAATTAAATATATGTATAATGTACAAAAATGTCTTTTAACCTTGTGGTCTTAAACATGACACATGAAAAGTTGGAATTAAGAGTTACCAAAAAAGGAAAGCGAGATATTTTCTTTAAATGAACTAAAAAGGAATGTAAGACAAACAAATTGAAACAAAGGGAGTATGTGTTTTCAAGTTGAAAATGGTATTTGGAAATTGGAGTTGTGTTTGGACATGAATACAAATTGGAATAGTTTTTGGATTTTTGTGAGTGATTTGGAGTGAAAATTGTGAAAACAGCTTTTTCGAGTTTTTCGAATTCCGGAAAATTATAACAATTCTGTGTCCAAACAGTTTTCCTAATAAAGTGAAAGCTATCTATGGCCAAACGGCTCCTAAGTGACTAAGCAAAAATCATTCCTATATTCTTACTTTGCCTTTGTTACCTGTTACACCTTGATGAATTTTCCTATGAAATTTCATTAGTACTTTGTAAACCTGAGAATTGCTTGGGTTGTTACTTGTTAGCATCCTTTTGCAACAACAATCCAGTGAAATCATGACGTGAAGCAGGAAGGAGTAGAGTGTCGTAGGCGCCACTTCCTGGTAAGGTAGAACGGTTGTTTCTTGTTAGCATCCTTTTAACCAACTTTTTTTTGGTGGTTAGGAGCTCTTTATGTCCGAGCTTTAGCATTTACCAGTGTACTTCCAAGATTTTATTTCTTTACAGATTTCATCATTGATCTTGACTGATACAAGTATTTATACTAAA
This sequence comes from Lycium ferocissimum, assembly GCF_029784015.1. Classification (NCBI taxonomy): domain Eukaryota; kingdom Viridiplantae; phylum Streptophyta; class Magnoliopsida; order Solanales; family Solanaceae; genus Lycium; species Lycium ferocissimum. Next base: position 4,854,911 of record NC_081342.1, on the reverse strand, counting down.
AAAAAAAAAATGAAATTCATTGGGAATATAGCAGTAATGCAACATAGATATATATCCAAAAGAAAGAAGGTAAGACAACATAGAAGCATAAGCGAATTTTTTGAATTGTTTGATTTGTTCTTGGTTACCACCCTACAACAAAAGATCTAAAAAGGTAAGAAATAATGAGAGAGGGGTAAAGAGAATATTCGCCATGATGGAATAGATTTAAAGTTGTAGCCTTTGTCAATCAATTTGTGTGGAAGCTCCTAGTTGACAGTTTTCATTTGATTTCCTTGAGGGTTAAGAAAATTCTTTTCCTTTTTACCTCCTGAACAAAATGCTTGGTTGTGAATGGCGTATCGATTTATTTTGTCATGGTTACCTTGTAAACAGAGTGAAGATTGGGATGAACGACTTGATACTGTGGAGTTAGATAATACCAAAAGAGATGGGCACATTGGTGGTGCAAATGGAAAAAATTTACCATGGTAGAGGCCCAACCAACAAAAGTTGTGTGAGGAGCCCACCCTTTATTTGACAAGTGGAATTTTGGGTCCCACACCTTTCCCTTTCATTTATTGTAATCATTCACTCTATTATTTTGCCCACTATCCCCACACAACTTAGCACAAATTTTAGTTTAATAATTTTCTCTTCTAAATTAAGCCATGCAATTTCATAGTTCAACCAACAAATATTTAGTTTTCAATAGTAGATTAATTGTTATTTTGTCTTCCAGTTCTCACCCGCTCCTACAAAAAAAAAAAAGGAAGAATTTTTTTTCAAAGTTTTTAAGAATATTCAAAACGTATACGTGTATGGCGTTAACTTAAATCGTATTCTAAAAATCAAATTTATTAATTGCATTTCTGAAATGCAATTTATAATCGTATATCCAAAAATCACTTTGTAAAGCACCAACAAAAATCAATAAAATACTAAAAGTCTTTATGTCAGAATATTCTCCGCTTCAAAATAAGTGTCTACTTAGCTTTTTTATTTTGGTTCAAAATAAGTGTTTACTTACATAATCAAGAAAGAATTAACTTATTTTCCAGTTTTGCCCCTACTTACTCAAGGCAATAAATAGGTAAGAGTCTTATTAATAGAGGGTAGTTTAGTCAAAATACCTATTTTAGGAATTAATATTTTCTTAAAGGTGTGAAAAAGGCTAAGTGAATTTTTTTTTTTTGAATCGGAGGTATTACATTATTTTAATGCTAAGAATAAACCAACATAAATCGGCAAAATAAATGGATAAAGATAGAAATAGATCTTTTTGATTTCTCTTGATCTACTAAAATGTACGAAACTGACAATTAACCAATTATCAATACATAATTGTGTGAATTTTGTAAATAGCATACAACATATAATGAATAGTTAATGCATTTAAAATATTGATTGACCATTTATTACATTATTTTGGAATAATCACTTTGTTAACTACATAAATTATGCAATAATTGCTTTTAATAAATTATATTTTTCATATGGGAGCTTAGTGCTCCAGGCGCCTTTTTTTATTTTAGAAATGTGATTTACAAATATATTTTATAAATCTGAGTGAAGCTAAATATCGTCTTTCAACGTTTTATTACCTCAATTAACTTAAACATATGTATAGTATATCGTATGCATTTTAATATACATTTTGCATATTTAGAATTCTGATAACAGTTGTGCATTATTGAAGTCAAAAGTTTCATACTTTGGTGAAAAAATAGAAACAAAATATTTTTACATTAACTAGTATTTTCCAGAGAGAGAGAAAAAAAAGCTTTACATTCTATGAGAAAGAGATAGATGAGAGAGCAAAAAAGATAATTGGAAAGAATAAAAGAGAGAGAGAAAGGTATGGGTAAGCAAAAGTACTGGTGGGACCCAGAAATTCCACTTGTCAAGCAAAGGGTGGAGCCTCACACAACTTTTGTTGGTTGACCCTCTACCATGGTAAAATTTTTTGGTGTAAATGAGTTCGAGACACAGGAGTCAGAAGCAGTACCTGGACAACCACACATACTGGAAGATGTTTTAGATATTTCGAAGTCAGTAGATTGTGTCCCAGATAGTTCATCGATGTGCTCCGCAGATTCAGAAAATCACACATATTTTTTTTTAGCCATGTTGCAAACAGGGGCGGATCCAATGTAATGGATGTGGGTTCCCGAACCCACACCCGATAGCCCGAACCCTGTATTTATATTGGGAGTCTGTTAATTATATAACAAATTGCTAGTTGGGAACCCATTACTAAAAGAAGTTGTTGGCTCAACGGCAATGAAGGAACCTTGATTCAGCGCTCATGTTCTTGACACACGATCAATTCCCCTTGGGGTCTTTTTGTCCAAATTTGCATATTAGTTCATTTTACTTGGAACCCACAAGCTTAAAATCCTGAATCCACCTCTGGTTGCAAATTGTTACTACACTACCTATGATTTATATTAAAATTGATGACATATATAATTACATGCGATCAATGTGAAATGTTCTTGTCTTTATTGTAATAGGTGAAATAATTTTGTGACCAACTTGTAATGTTTAGATTAATAGCGAACGACTTGTATTATTGCATTGATATTAGTATTTATATCAATGATGACGTAATCATTTTGTTAAATATTCATTTAAATGCCAACAACGATAAGTTTCAAGAATTAATTCATCAATTTTCAAGATAATTTCGTCTAAACCGTAGGTTGCTTACGGTAGTCACTTCTAATTATTTGATAAAGTATTCTGGTCTAGTGGCTATGTGTGACTCTTTTTAGTTCTTAGTAACTAACATGTTGAGATTAATAGCAAACGACTTGTATTATTTCATTGATACTTGGGTTTATATCAATAACGATGTTATCATTTCGTTAAATATTCATTTAAATGCCAACAACGATAAGTTTCAAAAATTAATTCATCAATTTTCAAGATAATTTCGTCTATACCGTAAGTTACTTACAGGAATTGTAGTCACTTCTTATAACCTGATAAAAAATTCTGGTCTAGTGGCTATGTGTGACTCTTCAGTTTATAGTGGCTAAAATGTGACCTGAATAAGATTCTAATAACTGTTTCTGGTAATGTCGTCTTCTTCCTTTGGTGAACAACTGCTGTAATTTGATCTAAAACCACGTCAAATCTTTGACCAAATTTCTTTAAATTTCAGATATGAACTCCCCTCGATGTTTCGGTTCTTTTGAGATATCACCCACTCGAAATAAAACTCGTTTACGGTAATCCAAACTTTGAACACATTGACAGTTGCTACATTCCATATAATAATTAATTCTTGCAAGTATATATATATATATATATATATATATATATATATATATATATATATATATATATATATATATATATATATATATATATATATATATATATCGAGAGTTTAGTAGAAACTATAGAATGCTAAAAAATCTAGCATAGACTTTGAATAAGATTCTACTAAACTGATTTCGACGGTGTTGTCTTCTTCTTTTGGACGAACAACTGCTGTAATTTGATCTGAAACCATGTCAAATCTTAACCAAATTGCTTCAAATTTCAGATATGAATTCCCCTCTGTAATACCCCAATTTTTTTTTAAAAAAAATTAATACTTGAATTTTCGATTGATCATGTCTTTATAGTAAGGATATATTTACTTCGCACTCCCTGTGTGAATTTGGCGATATATGAAAATTGCTTACTCTAGATTGTGTTAATATTTACAAGGAAGTTTCGAGATGTTGTTATGTTTACCACTTGTCATCCTCTTGATAAATTTATTATGAAATACAATAGATATAGATAAGTTTGGGTAGCCTTTTTTTTTAAAAAAAAATTTTCATCCTTATCCAAAGTAGCATGTATACCTTTTTGGCTCATATCCTCTCCACCGCCCCTAATTTCGTTTTCTCCAAGAAAATAAACCCCCAAAACCCCTCTCCACTCATCAAATTCTCCCACTAAATCAATCATCAAGGCTTGTTGTGGTTGAGCCACAAACAACTCCACACGATTGAGGTAAGTTTAGAACCCGTTTTTGAACTAGATAGTTGTTAGCGTTTTTAGCATATTTACTTGTATAAAATTTAGACCTACAACTTTCGTTCATGCTCCAAAACCTAATTTTTCTTGTGTTTACTCGAATAGGGGTGATGTGCTGCCCAGATTTCTGTTTCGCAAACCCTACACGTACTACTGATAGTATTTTGAGCATATCTTGTAGTACAAAACTACTGTAGGAGTAATTTAAATTTCTCTGAAACCCCAAGACATATATCTACAACTTTCATTAAGGACACAAAGTCTATTTTTTCCGTTTACCCCTTTGAATCTGAGCCACAATACAAGACAGTAGTACTGTCCAGAATTTCTATTTTGATAGTTTAAGGTGATTTTCACTGATATCATGTTTAGTTTCGACGTGCTGAAACCATTGAACTTAAATAGATATATGATTGTGTATTTAAGGTATATATACTCTTGTACAAGCTAAGAGGAATTGTTTGACGAAGTGGGCTTTCGTTGGTCTATGGCGTAGGCGATTTGAACTCCTCGAGTTGTGGTAGAACTTGTTGTATGGTAAAACGCCAAGGTTTGTGTATAAACTTAAACTTGGAATATCTTTACTTGCTGGAATTCTAAAGTATCTTGATAAGTTGTCTCCTTCTTCTTCATCTTATATCATTGTATGGTTATTAGCTCAAGTATTGCAAAATATTCGCTAAATCACCCACTTGTACGAATTGCTTGATCATTTTGCATTCTTGTTAGGACTTTGTCCTTCTTGTTGCGGTGGCTTTGTCACTGATATCGGCATGCCTCTTGATTCGGATCTTGCCCATCTTGACTTTGGATTTACATTTCGTCTTGATGATGGACTTTTGTCCATTTTCAAGTTTGAGTGGAAAGCCACTTTCAACATGGTTCTGGACTCTCTTGATTATTGGGTGACGACCCTTCTTGATTTAGGGCTTCGGTCCATCTTGATATTGATTGTGCTTGGTGTGATGGCATGACGAACATATTGGGCAAAATTGGTTATTTGACAAACTCCCTTGCATTGATTTATAAGCTTTCTTGACACTTGAGCCTTCGAATATTGATTTCGACATTTGGAAACTCTTCAAGATTTTGATATTTGATACTTTGATATACTTGTTTACTTGATTTATTATTATCTAATTGAGCTACCTACGACGGATAAGGGAATTGGAGAATCTAATGGCTCCAAGCCCAAAGTTTATACGCCAATAAACTTTATGCTTAGCGATAGTTGTTTTCTATCGTAGGTAATGTGCGGGACGAGATTTGAAGATGGCCATTTGGAGTAGACTTTTTTGGGAGCTTTAGTGAAGATCACATTTGCATATGCATGTAGGTCTTGAAAAATTTTGGGGACTTGTACATGATCCATATGTCACACTTATGCATGTAATTTTGGAGGCTTGTTGGACCACAAGACCATAAGCTTGTAACTTGAACTCGGTAACTTGTTTTGCTGTTTTCAGGTGTGCTTTTAACCCAAGTCATGCCATGTACTGGTTTTACATTTTGTGTTGTAATTATGTACCAAGGAGGAGACTAGTTTTCGTTTGATGTTCACACGTTTGAAATTCGTGTATATTATGAACCTGCAGTAGTGTTGATTGGAAAATATAATTTCAAAATGAAGTTTCTTAAATGTGTTGACTATTTGAGGAAGGCTTTACCATTTTAAATTGACACTCTGATATTGTATTTCATCTAAGAAATTTTTCGGAGTGTATAATGGAAAAAAAAATGCTGCACTTTCAACCCTTTTTCGCATGGGCCTATTGACGCTATTAAATATTTTTGTGAATATCTTTTGGCATAAATTTCTTCTAAACGTTGTAAGTGTAAAATTAACTTTTGTTTCGTAAGTGGTATCCTCCCAAAGGGGATGCTACACCCTCGACGTTTCAGTTGTTTTGAGATATCCCCATTCGAAATAAAACTCGTTTACGGTAATCCAAACTTTGAATACATTGATAGCTGCTACATTCCATATAATAACTAATTCTTCCAAGTTATTAGAATATATATATATATAGCCAATGCAGAAGTTTAGTAGAAACTATAGAATGCTCAAAAATCTGACATAGACCTGAATAAGATTCTACTAAATTGTTTCTGGCAGTGTTGTCTTCTTCCTTTGAAAGAACAACTGCTGTAATTTGATCTGAAGTCATGTCAAATCTTAACCAAATTGCCTCAAATTTTAGATATGAACTCCCCTATATGTTCCTGTTCTTTTGATAAATCACCCACTCGAAATAAAGCTCGTTTGCGGGAATCCGAACTTTGAACAATAGTATTTTTCAACCTTGAGAGTTGCAATAAATCAATCAAAAATCATATCAAATCTCAACGAAATTGCTTCAAATTTCAGATATGAAATATCCTCGATGTTGCGGTTTTTTTGATGTATCACCCACTCAAAACGGAGCTTGTTTGCGGTAACCAACATTTTTTAATTAGAGCTTTGAATCTTTGTTAATGGCCTTCAATGGCTTCCAGCTCCTTCTTCACGTTTTTCAGCAACCAAAATGTATATATACTTCAAGTTTAGCTTTCAACGACACTCACACACATAGAAGATGAAGGAATGAGAGAAATTATTTCGGAGAAGAAGAACATGAAAGAAGAAAGAGATCAAAAAGAAAGAGAAATAGAAAGGGACTTTTTTGAAAAGTTTAAAAACTTAACCCGAAGTTTTAAAAGTACAAAGAAGCCCCATGTGTTTGCTAATCAATGGTTAGTAATTTCTGGACCAAATATAAATGAAAAAGAAAATGGAATCCCCGCCACTTCGATTTTTTTTTTAAGGTTCTGATAACTAAATCTTCCGAGCTTCTAACCATACAAAAACAACTATTCTCTCAAAATATTTATAAAACCATATAGAAGTCGTTTCAAAATAAACGAAAGTTAAATGAATCGAGTCCTTAATAGTAAACATATTATTATAACCAAATAAATAAAAAGATCTCTTGAAAAGAAAAACAAAGGAGATTTGAGTCGACTAAAGTGGTTTATGATTTTTTTTTTTTCCTGAAGCTTTTTAAGGCCCCATTTGGATATAAGTTTTCTTCTTATAAAAAATAAAATATTATTTCGTTAGGCATTTAGATGATTTTTTTTGGTTAAATTTTTGAAGATTTACTTTTTAAAATAGGTTTTTCAAGTGATTTTTTTTTCACGTACAAAACTCCAAGTTTTAAATTCTCTTTTTCAACTTCAAATTTAAATTCAAATTTAAATGTACTTTTTTCCAAATATAATGTCCAAATACCTACTCCCTCTATTTACTTTTACTTGTCACGTTTCGCTTTTCGACAGTCAATTTGACTAGTCTTCGGAGCTAAATCGAATTGGATTCATTCAATATTATGTTCGAAAACTTTACGAAATATACTCTAAGTTGTAATTCTTTTCATATTAATCTGATAAATAAATACATATTAAAATATTGATCAAAATTTATGTAATTTAGCTCTCAGGGAGGGAAAAGTGAAAAGTAAAACTGAACGAAGAGAGTACTTAATTAACTAAACCCATCGTCAAAAGATGTGACACAGTGGATGATGCTGTTCTTCCCTTAATAAAAGATTTCAAGTTCGAGCCCTGGTAGGAAAAAAATCTTGATAGGGAGCGCCTCCCAATGGCCCTGCACCAGGAGCAGATTTAGAGGGTGCTGAGAGTGTTCACCCTCGATAAAAAATTACAGTATATATAGAGGATATATTTTCTATGTTTATCTAATAAATATATTAATATTTGAATACCCTAAACAAATATAAAAGGTTATACAAAAGTTAGCTCAATGGTACAAAGTGTTTAAAATTATCCTTTTATAAGTGTTATTGGTTCATTCCCGTCCTTAACTCCCAAGAAACTACTCATAAAGCAGTGCCCCTCGCTCTTCCACTCTAATATGGCTGCACCCAAAAACAACGTTAGTTATTCAACCTTTTCGAATGACTATCGACATAGTATGGTGGCCGAATGTAAGCTTAGAATGGTTGGAAAGTTCTTTAAACCAAAACCAAAAATGACTAAAATCCGTGTTAGTTTCAGGGCAAAAGTCCCTCTTAAAGGGGTAGTCAAGATGAAGTCTTATGATGATCTACATGTGTTTCTTGATTTTACTAATGAAGAGGATTATGATTCTGTTTTGTGGAAAGAAAAGGTTGTTGTTGCTGGTGCACTCATGGAGGTTTCTAGGTGGACCCCGCAATTTCCTGATCAAGTTGTGAGTGCTTGTTTTTTTGTTAATTGTGTTTGTTTGATCATTCAGTTATGATATTAGATATAGGTTTTATCTACAACTTATTGTGTGTTTCCCTGTCTGGTATGAGGAAAACCACTTATTTTCTAGTATTCGGTAAGTAAACGGAAAATTTAATCTAAAAATATTTATATATAATCTAGACAAACGGTATGTGGGGCACTAGAAGGGTGAGTAGTGGCAATTACCTTTTATCACAAATCAAAATTTTATATTATAAATGCATTGTATAATGACTGGACCTTGGAATAGATTGGAGAGCCCGATAGGAAATCTAAGCAGTTGTGGAAGGGGGAAAAACATACTTTATTATGTGGGGATGGTGGGGGTGAGAGGTGGGGCAGGGGTAGGGGATGGGTGGGAGGTTGGGTGTGTGGGGCGGTAGTTGGGTTTTGCCGAGTTAGGGATAACGGGGGTGAGGATGGAGAGTAGAGAATCAGCATGTAGTGTCACTTATTCTCCTACTTCCAACTGGGATGCCATTATCTTGAATTTAGAGAAACTACTAGTTTTCCTAAAAATAATATTTTTCAAAATACTTCGACCAACCAATTATGGGAAAGCTGGAACCGTTTTCTGAAAAATTTATTCCTTCATACCAAATACACCTTCCATTGAACCTATTTGATTGGACAAGATGTTAAACATGTCACTATATTTGTCTGCTTATGTTACAAGACTTCTGAAACTTGTGGTTTTACATATGACATAACATTTGTTTTGCTATGAGAAATTATCATTAAAGGTAAAATGAGAAGTTTAAGTTAAATTGTTTCCATATTTAAAAAGTGTTATTCTTTGTTGAACAAACTAGAAAGGAAATATGATTACAACAATTTGAAAGGAGGGAAAAAAACATTTGTTTTAAGCAATGAAGGATAAAGTATTGTTGGTCCCAAGTAAAGTACCCCATGTCATAAAGGAGATTTTTTTTTAAAAAGGCACACATGAGATCGAAACCTATGACCTAAAGCAATTTTTGAACCATCTTTGCCACTTTACTTTTTCCTTATATGAGGAGTAATTATAGCCTTTGCTTGGAAATATTAAATTGCAATTATAGGAGATGCTGGACCAAAGAACTGTTTATGTCTGAGCTTTAGTATTTACCATTGTTGCACTATCTTTGGGGTGAAAATTCGGATCTTGGATTTTAGTTATTGGCACCATTAGTGTAGTTTATATGCTGTATTAGACAATTGCATATACTGCTATTGTACTGCCTAGCTTTTGCTTTCTTTGGAGATTTCAGCATTGAGCTTGACTGCAAAAGGTTTCCTTATGCAGAAAGACGGTAATTATTGGGAAAATATGAAATATTTTGTAGTAATGCAATATAGAAATCTATCAACAAAAAGGTTAATGTAATATAGAAGAAGTAAATGTTGTTAAATTAGATGTCATTCTTGTGGTACTTGCCTAAAATGAAAAGATCTAAAAAGTTAAAAAATCAAGTGAAAGAGAAAATTGACTGTGCTGGGATAAATTTTAAGGCTGTAGTCTTTGTCAACCAGTTTGAGCGGAAGCTCTTGGTTGACAGCTTTATTTTGAGTTCCAAGAAGGTTGGCGAAAATTCTTGTCCTTGTTGCCTCTTGAAGAAAGTGAATTGTGTATCGATGTAATTTTTCATGGTTACCTTGTAATGCAGAGAGAAACGTTTGGTATTATGGAGCTAGGTAATACCAAAAGAGATGAGCATATTGGTAGCAGAAATGAGTACGGGACAAAGAAGTCAGAAGCAGTACCTGAAAATCCACACATACAGAAAGATGTTTTGTATATTTCTGATTCAGTAGATTGTGTTCCTGAAGTAACTCATTCTTATTCCGAGGACAGAATTGCAAGTCATGTCAATTGTGAAACCTCTGAAATAAATTCTTCCATGGAAATTAGTTGCACTGGGTTTAGTGGCCTTTCACCTGCTCCAAATGGGATTGCTGGAAGAATTCCTTCTGTTATGTATGATAGTTCATCAAGGTGTTCAACAGACTTAGTTCCTTCAGTGATTATGAATAGGGGGCCTTTAAGAGGGACTTGTTTGAACCACAACAACAAAAAGTCATATAGCAGGTAACCTTTTTCTGCCATTCATTTTGGCATCCAGATTTGAATGTCTCTTGATGATGTCTGTGGTGGTTCTAATTCCTGGTGCTTTAACTTTTTAGAGGGTGGAATTATGGAAGCAAGTTAAATAGTGAAGCAGCTGAATGGCGGCCTTGTAAAGCACTTAGTCAGCCATTATATGCTCTTCCAATTGTCGAACACCATGAGAATCAGAAATCAAGACCTCCGATGGAAGTGCAATATTCGACCTATACGGGATACCCAACAGTAACCTCTTCAGAGAACCACCGTAAAAGCTTAGTCCCCAAGTATAAGCTCACTTTGATTGGGAATTTCTTCCATAGGAGGCCAAAAATGAAAGAAATCCGAGTTGATTTCAGTGCAAAGAATCCTCTGAACGGCCAGGTGAAGATTAGGGCTTGCACTTGTCGACAAATATTACTTTGTTTCACCAATGAAGAGGATTACTACACTATTTTGTACAAGAAATCACTCTTCGTTGCTGGTGCCGTCATGCTGATTTCCTGGTCCCCAGATTTCCACCATGAAGGAGTGAGTACTTTAAACCCAGTTTGGTTACATCTACCGTTTTTATAATGGCACTTCTTCGAATGGGAAGCTCTGTCATAACTGGTGGCTCCCATGAGAAAAGCTTTGTCTTTTGCATGTCTATGGTTTTTGATTTTGCATAGATATGATATCTGATTTGTTTTTATTTACAGTTTATCACACATGTTTGTGTGAGGATAGCAAGGCAGTGTTCAGCAAGAGGTTTTGTCTAGTAGAAGACTTACTACATCTTTACGCCACCTCTGTTACCTCTTACAGATTGCTGAATTTTCAGATGGAGTGTGCTACTTTTTCCACTGAGAAGTGCAGCAGTAGTTAAATTTGTGTATCCCTCATGCACAATGAACTGTTAGATATTAAGCTTCTGTTTTATCAGCTATTTTGGGTACAGGGGGCAAAAGTTTCTTGTTTGGAATTCCTTTTTGTCCGAATCAGGTTTGTGGGAAATACCAAACTAAGGAGCTCTCAGTGTCTGCGCTCGCTTTTGGTATAATATCTTTGGTTTGGATATTTTGTTTCAATTTCTTCTTTAAAAGCTAATATACCACCAGGCATAGGTACCTTGGTGGCTTTTAATTAATACTAAAAAAAAAACTCTAATAAGAAAGCACAGGGGGGCCGGCCTTATCTTGCTGTCCTAATGAGCGATCATAGTTAGCTTATTAGCTTTAATTGTTGGCATCATAGTGTAATTTCTGTGCGGTTTTCGACAATTGTACATGCTGCTGTTGTACTTCCTAGCTATTGCTTTTATATAACTTTTTTATCATTAAGCCTGACTGATTTAAAAAAACTGCTTATGCAGAAACAAAATATTCATCTTGATGTTAATCGGGATACAGACACCTCTAAACTGCATCCTTCTATAGCAACACAAAATATGATTGCAAGAAGAAGTCCTTATGTTATGGATTACAGTTCATCAACGTGTTCCACATACTCAATTCCCCCGGTTGTTACGGATGGGCCTTACAGGGTGACTTCTACGAACCATAAAAATAAGGTAAGAAAAGCTTTTACTCTTCGTCATTTCCTTAATGTCGGTGTATAGTAATCTGTGGCAAGCTTAGTATCCTGTCATCTTTATATTCATGCGAGGAATATAATATATCCTGAAATATTGGAGAACGGCCATGTATTTTACTGTTATGCATGCTTGTTCTTCTTTTGTTTATGTGTAAATTAAGCCTTCCCCATTTACAAAGTTAAGAGGAAAAAAGTTATTTTCCAATGACTTCCAACTTTTATATGACGTTGCTTTCTTTTTTATGCAGGAAATAGTAGTTTCACATAGAGAAAGACCTTCCTTGGAGCTGCCAAATACAAGTTTTCCTCCTAGAAGCCCTCCAAGAAGTATAGGGTCTGCCATTCAGTCGATGTCCAAGTTATCGATCTCAGATAGCTCCAAGCTGACTCAGAAATCAGTTACCTCGGTCAATTCAGCTGAAACTGATGTTTTATTGAATGCTGATCCTCATAAAGCCATAGTGCCAAAAGCCATGGATAAGCCCTTAGTGCAGTCAGTAAGTGTAGCTGGTCGGTTGTGCCCTGATCCTTCAACAGCTACAGACATTTATGTTCCTCAGTCTTATCCGAATGGAATTGTGGGGAGTCCTATTTTTGGAAGAAACGAACAAGCTGGCCGTGGAAGCACCTTTCCCAACCCTAGCCGAGCCCTGGATCAGCACATTCTTGCTCAGCCAAATATGACTGCCAGGATAGCACAACTACAACCACCATCAACAACCTCAGTAAGTGACACTACCAGCTCAATCCGATACGGGGAATGTCTCAAGAATCATGCTGCAAGCATGGGAGGGCATGCTGTCGACGGATGTGGAGAATTCACGCCAAGTGGAGAAGAAGGGACCCCTGGAGCTCTGAAATGTGCTGCTTGTAATTGCCACCGAAATTTTCACAAGAAAGAGATCGACGACCACCGACAGATGGCCGGCATTGGATCACATTCTACGTTCAATCAACCGAGAAATAATAGCAGTAGCGACGATATACACAACCAACCCCTGATTTCTCTTCCCACACAGCAGCTGCAGCAGTATAGCTCTTCTCCTAATTCAGTGGTTAACTCTTCACAGTCTTATCCTCAACCACCCTCGCCGATATCTGGTTCAGTATTTTTACAACAGGGCTCGGAAAAAATAGAACCTGGTTTAGTTCGACCAAGCTACTCAAATGAAATGTTGAATCATGACACCAGGCAGAATGGTCAGGAATGGGAGTATTCCAGGAGGGACAGCAGCAGGAATATATCACGAGATCATCCTTCAATACGAAATGAAAGTTGGAATGTTGACATGTTCAAGCCTTTAAACAACAGAACCCCTGATCACATTTCATCTGAGTTTCCAGCCTGCATGTCTAGGTGCCAGTCCCAGAGTGTCTTTGCCAATGAATTTCCACATCTTGACATCATTAACAACTTGTTACGTGAAGAGCATTTTACTGGACGGACTTTGATGACCAACTCAGGCTTTCAGAGTTTGAACAATGGAACAAACCATCTGAGTGGGCATTTCACTTACCCAAGCGATATTGGGATGTTTACAGGTTTAGATCCCTCAACAAGTTCTTGTAGGCCTGAGCGTAATCTCTCTGGTCTTTAGATTTGGAGTGATTCTGCTCTTCTTTATTACCTTTTATATACATGAAAAATGCTAAGTATATTAGTATTTCATTAGCGCTGAAGTATGTTAATAGCTCCTTTTGGCAATGTGATGATGGCAATACTACTTTGTCATTTTGATTGGTCAGTGGTAATGGTAATACTGTTTATGGGATAAAGGTATCCTGTTGTGCTGGTTGAAGGATTTTCAAGACTATGAGACCAAGAAAGAAATCGACTGTGAGTCGATTGTTCCTTCATGCTAGTTTATTGCATTTTATTTGGTCAAAAGCTTATATTTGAGATTTGCATACAGCTTATTATGGTTCGTCATATCTACATTGCTATTGTTCGATGGTCTTTTTTACCCCTTCGGTAATCTAACCTTATTGCACTATACCAGTTTGCTTTGCTAAGAAAAATCCTGTTTGCGTTGCTAAGAAAATGAGACTGCAGCAGTAATAGGCGTCTCACATTTTTGCAGATTTCTTTCAGAGTTTGCAAATTCAACAGTTTGGCTAATTGCTTTACTGTGTCGAGTAGTACCAATTTTCGAGTATGGTTTCTCCTAAAGTTGCAGTAATTGAAGCAATAGATAAAAATATATTATGATTGTCAGTATATTATACTATGTTAAATTATGTGCCCGTCTTATTTAAGAATTTAAGCGGCTAGTAGTGTGACAGTTTTATCTACTTAATTACAATGAGAATATACGTATATATATTTGATGTATGGCAGTGAGATTGAACTCGGGACATTTTCCTAACAATATCACGTTGAGTTACTCAATATATCTTCAACTCGCTCCTTAAGGTACATCATTTCTTTTTCTTGAATCAAGCATGTTACCATATTTTCGTGGATGGGCTATAATGGCGAGGGACTCGAACGAACTTAAGACATTTGTCTGCTATGATATGCTGTGTTGAATTGTATGATCATCTCATTGATGTCTGCTGTGATATACCGCGTTGTGACCGCATTGAATTATATGATCATCTCGTTTAAAAACTTTAATGGTTAAGCAAGAGATGCTGTTTATTTAATAAAATGTCTAACGTTTGACCAGGCGGAGCTTTGACTTGATCATGTCAATCTATACATAGATGTATTATACAACATAAAAGAGAATGACTATTTGTAATATATAAGCCACACTTTTTTCATTTTATCTTGAAATAGTAGAAGTACATGAAGTTACTATAGAACTCCACTGATCTATTTCATTGTTGTGGCTGCTTATTCTAAATCTGCCACAGAAGTACTAATTAATAATTAACCCATCGTGGGAGTTTTTACAACAATGACGTTCCAGTCAACAACCAGAAAAACTCGACCACATACATAATTAAATGGCCTAACCATACCAGGGAATAAAAGCTGAATTTTGGCTATCGGATTTTCATTCTCAATAATTTTGATAGCAATCTCTGCTGGCTGTCCCACAAGTTCTGGCCATGATTGCTTACCTATATTTGATTCAAAAACATTATATACTTAGAGAGTTTTAAGTTGTAGTAAAAAAGAATTTAACCATTAATCAAAGTCATTTATAACTTAAAGCAGTTACAAGTAAATTTCTATTTTATACTTTGAATCTCCTTAGTAAAAGTCTTGATTTCGCCAATGCTTATAATGTAACGATCTTTTGCATTATCACTCTAGCTTAACATGTGATAGCATGTTAGTTACCATTTTTAATAGATTATTTCCTTAATGTTTATGCTATATACATACACATAAAAAATAATTTTAACCTTATATATGCGGTGTAACTTTCGGGCAAAGGGGGTCCAGATGAACCCAGGGGCGGAGCTAGGTAGGGTCCAGGAGTTCATCCGAACCCCCTTCGACGGAAAATTACACTGTTTATACATGGTTAAAATTATTTTTTATGTATATATAGTAGATGTTGAACCCCCTTTGACTTCTTCGTGCGTTTATTTCTTCAAATTCGGAACCCCCTTAATGAAAATTCTAGCTCCTCCACTGGATGAACCCCCTTGCGCCCCTTTAGCTTTGGCCGGACTATAAGTATATATAAATTAAATTCTTACTGATAATGTAGCTTTGAAAAATACAATAAACTTTGAAACAAGAGGATGATATTTGTATTTTTGCCCAACATAATATTGGTATGAAATGAGTTTAAATTGAGTAACACGATGAGTGCGAATTCATATATTCGACCTCAATTTATTTGACACCGAGGTATAATATTGTTGTTACTCGAAACTATAATATTATAAGAAGAAGAAGAAGAAAGAGTAGAAGAGCAGAAGAGCAAACCTGGGCACACTATTGGAAAGTCATCAAGTGCTTCTACTTGGTTTTCTTTTGCCAGTGGAAGTCGCAAAACTTCTATCTCATCAGTCATTTTGAATACCAGATCTCGTGCCATAAGAGGTTGAAAAACTGTAATTAAAATAAATAATTCACAAAATAATTAATTACTGATTTGAGAGACCTTTGTCCCGTATTAGTTGTCACGTTTCTCTTTCAGAAATTATAAATACGAAGTTTTTTTTAAAAAAAAAAAACTAATTTACCCTTATCTCTCTCTCTTAATAAACAAGGTTAAGCCAATCTTATTAGTATTTGAACACAATTATAACATCAACCAATAATCACTTATCTGAACTCTTGAAGTTTCAAATTTATGTGCTATGTAATCAAATATTTTTTACTTTCTAGAACGATGAACACTGAGGATAAAATGAGAAAAAATTTAATTAAAGCAATCTTGATTTTATAAAATGACAGGTACTTTTTTGACAACTAATATGAATAGAGGGAGTAGTTAAAAACTAAAAATATGCAAGACGGGAGAATTACATAATTTACAGAATAATGTAACGTACGTGATGCAAGAAGCAAGAAAGCAACCACGTGAGATAATTTGACCATAGGCTTTCCCTCCATTGTCTTAATTAATTGCTTTCAAGAATATACTAAGATATAAAACCAATTTGTGGCGCGTTAAAGCTCATGGTTCCACAAGGATATTTATAGAGAGTACCTCACATTCTTCAAAAAAAAATAAAAAATTGTTGTACTGTAGTGTCCAATAATTGATTGGATATTAATTCTCAAGGATTTATAATTTAAAGTATCAAGGGTTTTTATCATGTAAAAGGTGGGAAAATTTTGGAAAATGACATAAGACACGTTTTGTTTTATTGCTGTCCTTCTCAATGCATAATTGACAAGGAACAAGGCATTGAAAACGGAAAGATACATTGCATTAGCAAAGAAACAAAAGAACACGACAAGGAAAAACAATATAAAAGAAAATTAAAAAAAAGAGATACTAGCAAAAGTAAAGATACTATGGTCCCCTGGCTATGAAATGTTTTTATTCGTGAATCATTTTGTCAATTATTATAGACGGATAGAATTTGAACTGCTATAATTTTAAATTTTACAATGCTAACGTAAGTATTAATAATGTCTAAATTTAAAATTTGAACACATTTAATGAATTTTAAACACAAATACAAAATTAATTAGAATAAATCTACTGGAATTAGCGGAAGCCGTAAGTTGCCTTTTATCTCCGCCCCCTGTTAGTAGAACACTTAAAAATGTGGTTTAGCACTTGATGTTTGTAGCTCTTTTTGCCTTTTAATTTAATCACTTGCATTAAGTTCGAACGTAGTTTTCGACAACCATGTACTCTTCAGACTAATTTATTAATTGGTGAATGCAAAATACTCGATATAAATCATTTGATTTTTTTCTTAGATTTAGTTTCACAACTTTTTTTTTTTTTTTGTGTCATCAACCATGGGCAATCTAAACTTTCTATCCTTTATATACATAGAATAATAAATTGCTTTTTTGTCCCATTTGCAACCTTTAGTACGTAAAATGGACCGCCCTAATGAGTTAAAAAAAAGGTGGTGATGATAAATAATAAGTAAATCGAGCACTGCTAGTGCATACGGAGCCACACTTTAGGGTGTGTTTGGTGCGAAGGAAAATGTACTGCATGGAATTTTTTTTTTTAAAATTATATTTCTTGAAAAATAAGTGATTTTTATTAGTTTGAAGTTTGCTTCAAGTAATTAAGCAGAAGAAATAGTACTGCCCCAGCAGTACATATATAGTCATTTGGTTGACTATCCACAACCTTTCCGCTGCCACCTTGTACACAACTTCTATCGCCAAGAAGCACCCCATAGAAGTTTCTGGATGTCATATTCTTGCCAGTGTAGTCCTTAGGCACGCCACCATATGTTACACCTCGGAAAATTTTTGTGTTGTTCATATCGTAAGTTGGTCGATGTAAGCTCGGGAATGAGACCATCCGTGAAAAACGATAGAAAAAAATTGAGTCCCTAAAATAATTTCCGCGGATGACAGTAACGAGGAATGAACAGTGACGAGGTGAACAGTAACGCGGAATGAACAGTGACGATCAGAAAATTAAAATCGGGAAAACCCTCATTTTTTTCACTATTCCTACCTCTCTCTAAACTCTCCCAAACCCTCCTAAAAGTTCTCTAAACCTTCCAAGTTGAATTCCTCCAAATCAAATCAAGATTTCATCTTAGGAATTGGAAACTAGTTAGGAAAGGATTATGGTATTTGGTGCCTGATGTGTGGCTAATTGTTGAAGCTTGGAGCTAGGATTTTAGTTGAGTTTTCTAGGCAATAAGGTATGTAATATACTCTACTCTTGTTAATTAAGTTATTCATGGGAGAATTCCCTAGTTTAAAGTGAAGGGAATTATGTTATGAAGGCATAGATTAGTTGGTTGATATCGTTGCCTTGAGGTTTGTTTTTGATTGGAACTTTGGAGAGATTTCTATTTGCTTATATTGCTATATGAGGTTGTTGGTTTGGTTGATGATGTTGTGTCTATTGTGGACTGTTTTGGGGTTATGTTCTTGTGGTAATTTATGGCTGGAAATTGATGGAATAACTTGGACATTCTATTATTGATGTTGCTATTATTGTTTTGGTATTGATTTAAATTGGAGGGGAAGCGAAATATATAGGAAAAGTGTTGCCCAATTTTTCTGAAAATTGTAGTTTTGTTGTTGTTGTTTGTTGGACTGTTTTGAAGATGTAAATATGGTTTCTAATTGCTGGAAATTATGGAATATAACCTGACTATATTGTGGCTATTGTTGTTAAGATTAGTCGTGAAAAAGAAATGGACTGTTTAGTGAAAAAGAAAACATGTAAAAACTAGGACACAGAAGTGAAGGTTGAAGAGTTAAAATAAATGGACTGTTTAGAGATTATCTTTATGATGTTTTGGGTGGAAAAGGATATGGTAAACATAAGTATAATGTTATGAAGGGTATGAACTGAATTATGAAAGAAGACTTGGGTTCGAATTGCGCTTTATTATTCGTTAAACGAGCTTGCCGTTCAATATGATTCTCAAAGTAATAGAAGAGGTTTATATTGGATTATATTATAGTTGTTGCTATTGTTGGTTGTTGTTTTTGTTGTTAGGCTATTGATGACCTTTGGTTTCTTTTGGGATGTAGTATAAACAGGGGAAATGCTGCCCGTTTTTTCGTAGGTTATAAGATTAGTGAAATACGATAGTCATGACCTTATATGTTGACGATGATATCATTTCACTTATTGTAGACGCAAGAGGATTATCTTAAGTTTGGTTGTGGATTGAGAAGGAGATTATCCAGGTATGTTAAGGCTATCCTTTCTTTCATTTTAGCATGATCCTTATGATATGAACGAACGAACGTATGAATAGACTTCCATATTACTCTACTCTTAGAAGCATTAGGAGTACTCTAATCTTTGATGTTCCTGTACCTCTTTTATGATTATTCCTTCGTTCACGCAGTGTCTTGAGATTACGTATGTTGATGATGTTAGCTCAAAGATATTTATTGGAGGTAGCACGACTTTATGTCACTCCGAGAGTTCTAGTTATTCATCTTATTTATGCATTGCATTTATTTATACATATGCACATTGACCCATGACCAGAAGGCGTTATATACGCGTCTATTATATGTTTATGGGGTATGGGGAAAGGGATAGGCATTATATACGCGTATATTATATGTATATGGGGTATGGGGAAAGGGATAGGCATTATATACGTATTACCACCTGATCAGTTGGTACACAGTGATGATGATGATATATGGATCGGGTCGTACGTTCCTCGGCACTATTATATGATATATGGATCGGGCCGTACGTTCTTCGGCACTAAAATATGGCATATGGATTGGGCTGTACGTTCCACAACACTGACAGTTATATTATGACCTATGCATATCATACGCCCTCAGAGGAACTTTCAGTTATACAGAGTATATAGATATTTACAGATGTTAGTCATAGATGCATTCAGATATTCATATTAGCTTTCATGTTTCAGAAGTCTCTCATATTTCTTATGTACTTGATGTTCTTATGCCTTACATACTCAGTACATTATTCGTACTGACTCCCCTATTGCCTGGGGAGGCTGCGTTTCATGCCCGCAAGTCTGCAGATACAGGTTAGTGATCCATCTAGTAGGATGTCAGCTCAGCGGTTAAGATTGTTGCACTCCACTTGCTTTGGAGATGCCAGGGGTCAACATGATTATATATGCATAGGTATGGCGGGGCCTTGTCTCAGCCACGTTATGTTATGTTTTCCAGTAGAGGCTTGTAGACAAGCATGTACGACGATAATGTTCGATCCCCGTTGTTTCATATATTGCCACGCGTACGATCATAAGCCTTGTTAGCTCATATAGTAAGTTCAACATCCATATAGATGAGTCTTTCAGACTATTTAATACAAACACGTTTTCCTTATGAGTCTATTGAGTATCATATGATGGCCCTCCTGGCCCACCTATGTTTATGTTGATATCACATATGTATGTCAGATGGTGCTTGACTAGTACGGTCAGGTGCCCGTTATGGCTCTCTAGTTTGGGTCGTGACAAAGATAGACATCAATGCCATCAGAATGATTGATTATAATATCGGGTCTTGGATTCCATACATGCTGGGCTATGTTATCGTGCATAAACACAATAATGTTTTCTTCCTTTAGTCCTCCTCTTTTCAATAGCTGGAAAGCATGGCACATATCTACCTGATGGCGATAATCATCGTACCAAGTACTGCTAGCCACAAGAATTGCCCACTGCACGTAGCCGCTGTCATCCCGCTCATTCTTTGCTGGAGCATCCCTTTGACTTACAGAACATATACTTTTGTGGGATAATGAAGCACCATGTGATGCTAGCATACCGCTGAACCCCCATATTTTCATCCCACCCTTTCCTGGAGCATCTCTTTGACCTGTAGAACATATACTTCTATGGGATAATAAAGCACCATGTGATGCTGGCATACCGCTGAACCCCTATATTTTCATCCCACCCTTGTCTGGAGCATCTTTTTGACCTGCATAACATATACTTCTGTGGGATAATGAAGCACCATGTGCTGTTGGCATACCGCTGAACCCCCATCTTTTCATCCCACCCTTTCCTGGAGCATCTTTTTGATCTGCAGAACATATACTTTTGTGGGATAATGAAACACCATGTGATGCGGGCATACCGCTGAACCCCCATCTTTTCATCCCACCCTGAAAACCATTCCATCTTCAAATAACGGTAACATTGACATACTGGGCCGGAACAAAATGGTGGACACTTATGCAAGCACTGAAGGTTCTGTATTGGGTTTCTTTAACTCTGGATGATAAGAGGAGGCAGAGATGAGAAATAAGGCTTCTTGCATTTGCCATTGAGGATGCGCCCGCCATTGAGCTGCTTTCTCCTAGAAGTGGCGAAGCGAGATGAGCCCTAGAAGAGGAGAAGTATATATATGTAATCTAGGAAAGCACTATATATGAAGTTGAGGGTGAGATGGGGAATGGAGGTATAGCGACAGACTCTAGAGTTGAAGGGTTTCAAGTTGAGCAGGACTAAGACAGAGTACTTAGAGTGCAAGTTCAGTGATGTGAGTCAGGTAGAGGACAATGACGTGCAGCTGGATACTTAGGTCATCCCGAAAAGAAAAAAAAGTTTCAAGTACCTGGGGTCGATCATCCAAGGGAATGGCGAGATTGATGACGATGTCACACATCGTATTGGAGTGGAATGGATGAAATGGAAGCTCGCATCAGGGGTGTTGTGCGATAAAAAGGAGCCGTCTTTACTAAAAGAAAAGTTCTACAAAGCGGTGGTTAGACTGACTATGTTGTATGGGACAAGATATCTTTGGCCGCGCTAAGAAAGCTCATGTCCGTAAAATGAAGGTAGCAGAGATGCAGATTCTGAGATGGATGTGCGGGCATACCAGGAGAGATAGGATTCGGAATGACGTGCATAAACACAATCATGTTTTCTTTCTTTAGTCCTCCTCGTTTCAATAGCTGGAAAGCATGGCACACATCTGCCTGATGACGATAACCATCGTACCAAGTACTGTCAGCCATAAGAATTGCCCACTGCACGTAGCCGCTGTCATCCCGCTCATTCTTTCCTGGAGCATCTCTTTAACCTGCAAAACATATACTTATATGGGATAATGAAGCACCATGTGTTGTTGGCATACCGCTGAACCCCCATCTTTTCATCCCACCCTTTCCTGGAGCATCTCTTTGACCTGCAGAACATATACTTCTGTGGGATAATAAAGCACCATGTGATGCTGGCATACCGCTGAACCCCCATCTTTTCATCTCACCCTTTCCGGGAGCATCTCTCTGACCGGCAGAACATATACTTCTGTGGGATAATGAAGCACCATGTGCTGTTGGCATACCGCTGAACCCCCATCTTTTCATCCCACCCTTTCCTGGAGCAACTCTTTGACCTAGAGAACATATACTTCTGTGGGATAATGAAGCACCATGTGATGTTGGCATACCACTGAACCCCCATCTTTTCATCCCACCCTGAAAACCATTCCATCTTCTAATAACAGTAACATCCACATACTGGGCCGGAACAAAATGGTGGACACTTATGCAAGCACTGAAGGTTCTGTACTGGGTTTCTTTAACTGTGGATGATAAGAGGAGGCGAAGATGAGAAATAAGGCTTCTCGCGTTCGCCATTGAGGATGTGCCCGCCATTGAGCTACTTTCTCCAAGAAGTGGCGAAGCGAGATAAGCCCAAGAAGAGGAGAAGTATATATATGTAATCTAGGAAAGCACTACATATGAAGTTGAGGGTGAGATGGGGAATGGAAGTTTGGCGACAGACTCTAGAGTTGAAGGGTTTCAAGTTGAGCAGACTAAGACAAGTACTTAGAGTGTAAGTTCGGATGTGAGTCGAGTGTAGAGGACAAGGACGTGCAGCTAGATACTTAGGTCATCACGAAGAAAGAAAGTTTCAAGTACTTGGGTCGATCATCTAAGGAAATAGCGTGATTAACGACGATGTCACACATCCTATTGGAGCGGGATGGATGAAATGGAAGCTCGCATCGAGGGAGTTGTGCGATAAAAAGGTGTCGCCTTTACTAAAGAGAAAGTTCTACAAAGCAGTGATTAGACCGACTATGTTGTATGGGATAGTGTGCTGGCCAGTTAAGAAAGCTCATGTCCAGAAAATGAAGGTAGCAGAGATGCGGATGCTGAGATGGATGTGCGGGCATACCATGAGAGATAGGATTCGGAATGACGTGCATAAATACAATAAAGTTTTCTTCCTTTAGTCCTCCTCTTTTCAATAGCTGGAAAGCATGGCACACATCTGCCTGATGGCAATAATCATCATACCAAGTACTGCCAGCCACATGAATTTCCCACTGCACGCAGCCGCTGTCATCCCGCTCATTCTTTCATAGAACATCTCTTTGACCTACAGAACGTATACTTCTGCGGGATAATGAAGCACCATGTGATGCTGGCATACCGCTGAACCCCCATCTTTTTATCCCACCCTTTCTTGGAGCATCTCTTTGACCTGTAGAACATATACTTCTGTGGGATAATGAAGCACCATGTGATACTATCATACCGCTGAACCCCCATCTTTTCATCCCACCCTTTCCTGGAGCATCTCTTTGACGTGCAGAACATATACTTATATGGGATAATGAAGCACCATGTGCTGTTGGCATACCGCTGAACCCCCATCTTTTCATCCCACCCTTTCCTGGAGCATCTCTTTGACCTACAGAACATATACTTCTGTGGGATAATAAAGCACCATGTGATGCTGGTAAATCGCTGAACCCCTATCTTTTCATCCCACCTTTTCTTGGAGCATCTCTTTGACCTGCAGAACATATACTTTTGTGGGATAATGAAGCACCATGTGCTGTTGGCATACCGCTAAACCCCCATCTTTTCATCCCACCCTTTCCTGGAGCATCTCTTTGACCTGCAGAACATATACTTCTGTGGGATAATGAAGCCCCATGTGATGCTGGCATACTGCTGAACCCTCATCTTTTCATCCCACCTTGAAAACCATTCCATCTTCTAATAACGGTAACATCGACATACTGGGCCGGAACAAAATGGTGGACACTTATGCAAGCACTGAAGGTTCTGTACTGGGTTTCTTTAATTGTGGATGATAAGAGGAGGCGGAGATGAGAAATAAGGATGCGCCGCGTTCGCCATCGTGCGCCCGCCATTGAGTTGCTTTCTCCTAGAAGTGGCGAAGTGAGATAAGCCTTGGAAGAGGAGAAGTATATATATGTAATCTAGGAAAGCACTATATATGAAGTTGAGGGTGAGATGGGGAATAGAGGTTTGGCGACAGACACTAGAGTTGAAGGGTTTCAAGTTGAGCAGGACTAAGACAGAGTACTTAGAGTGCAAGTTCAGTGATGTGAGTTAGGTAGAGGACAAGGCCGTGCAGCTGGATACTCAGTTCATCCCGAAGAAAGAAAGTTTCAAGGATCTGGGGTCGATCACCCAAGGGAATGGCGAGATTGATAACGATGTCACACATCATATTGGAGCGATATGGATAAAATAGAAGCTCGTATCGGGGGTGTTGTGCGATAAAAAGGTGCCGTCTTTACTAAAAGGAAAGTTTTACAAAGCGGTGGTTAGACCGACTATGCTGTATGGGATGGTATATTGGCCAGTTAAGAAAGCTCATGTCCAGAAAATGAAGGTAGCAGAGATGCGGATGCTGAGATGGATGTGCGGGCATACCATGAGAGATAGGATTCGGAATGACGTGCATAAACACAATAATGTTTTCTTCCTTTAGTCCTCCTCTTTTCAATAGCTGGAAAGCATGGCACACATCTTCCTGATGGCGATAATCATCGTACCAAGTACTGCCAGCCACATGAATTGCCCACTGCACGTAGCCGTTGTCATCCCGCTCATTCTTTCCTGGAACATCTCTTTGACCTACAGAACATATACTTTTGTGGGATAATGAAGCACCATGTGATCTTTGGCATACCGAACCCCATCTTTTCATCCCACCCTTTCCTGGAGCATCTCTTTGACTTGTAGAACATATACTTTTGTGGGATAATGAAGCACCATGTGATGCTGGCATACTGCTGAACCCCCATGTTTTCATCCCACCCTTTCCTAGAGCATCTCTTTGACCTACAGAATATATACTTCTGTGGGATAATGAAGCACTATGTGCTGTTGGCATACCGCTGAACCCCCATCTTTTCATCCCACCCTTTCCTGGAGCATCTCTTTGACCTGCAGAACATATACTTCTGTGGGATAATGAAGAACCATGTGATGTTGGCATACCGCTGAACCCCCATCTTTTCATCCCACCCTGAAAACCATTCCATCTTCTAATAACGGTAATATCTACATACTGGGCCGGAACAAAATGGTGAACACTTATGCAAGCACTGAAGGTTCTGTACTGGGTTTCTTTAACTGTGGATGATAAAAGGAGGCGGAGATGAGAAATAAGGCTTCTCGCTTTCGCCATTGAGAATGCGCCCGCCATTGTGCTGCTTTCTCCTAGATGTGGCGAAGCGAGATAAGCCCTAGAAGTGAAGAAGTATATATATATATGTAATCTAGGAACGCACTATATATGAAGTTGAGGGTGAGATGGGGAATGGAGGTTTGGCGACGGACTCTAGAGTTGAAGGGTTTCAAGTTAAGCAGGACTAAGACAGAGTACTTAGAGTGCAAGTTCAGTGATGTGAGTCAGGTGGAGGACAAGGACGTGCAGCTAGATACTCTGGTCATCCCGAAGAAAGAAAGTTTCAAGTAAGTGGGGTCGATCATCCAAGGGAATGGCGAGATTGATGACGATGTCATACATCTTATTGGAGCGGGATGGATGAAATGGAAGCTCGGTTCGGATGAAATGTGTTCAACTAACCACCCTTCATTCTATCTTGCTACACCACTGGCACCATGTAGCAGCGTAGGGCTTATTCATGGAAAACGCTCCCTAGCAGAGAATCTTTCATTCTTAGGACTCGAACTCGAGATCTCTAATTAATCATGGAGGGGTTTCACGTACATCTTATGATATCTTTTGGTGGTAATAATTGTAATTATTATTTAAATATAAGTAAAAATATGCATGAGATGGGCGAATTAAGGGGCTAATTAACGTACGTGATGCAAGAAGCATGATAGCAACCACGTGAGATAATTTGACCATAGTCTTTCCCTCCATTGCCTTAATTGCTTTGAAGAATATACAAAGAAATAAAACCAAATTGTGATGTGTTAAGACTCATCGGTTTCATAGGGATACTTATAGACAGTCGGCACCTCAGTTACGTGCGATATTTGTACTCTTCTTTGAGCAACCCACTAAAAATGTTTTTTCTTCAAAATACATGTGTCCAATTTATTGTAGAATATTTCATCAGATACTGGCATTATCTCACCACTATAGTTTTTTTTTTTTTTTTTTTTGATAATTAAGGCATATTTTTGGATAACTCCGATGTATAGGGTGACAAATTAGTCCATCAAAATATGACTAGCTCAACCAGTTTAATTTTGGGCCAGTCTTATTGGCTCAGCCATTTTGATGGAGAAATTGCACGATTTGTCCTTCAAATGGGTTTGTCTTTAATTTTTGCCCTTCAAATGGGCTGGTTGATACCGTCCAAATCCACTCCTCAAAGAGAAAGTGTACACGATCGTATGCAATATAATTTACCCAATTATGAGTCGGGGTCGATCCCACAGGGAACAATATACTAGGCGATTTAAATAAGTAAGGAATTATCACCAACTATGCTAAGTAAATACATTTTTAATATTTGATTTTTGTTTTAACAACTAATAAAGATAAAACTAACTAAAAAGTGGGTAAAATGATTAATGGCCATAAGTATGGATACAAAGGAAATTACGCTCAAGTAACGATCCAATGTATTTTATGATTTTACAACTAAGCGTGAGTTTATGCTCATTAGATGATGATCTCTAAAATCTTATCAAAAGTCTCTCGACCAAATCAATGAATTTCACTCTAAGCTTTCTCAAGTCTTAGAGTGTGATATTAAGCACAATCATTATAATCTCAAGTAACATTCCTATCCCTAGCTCAAGCTATTAGATGGGATTTAAAACCCCAAATTCTTGTTAATTAAACTTTCCCAGCCTCAATCTTCCTCTCTCGAGCTCAAATCGAAGTAAATGGGCGGGTCTTAGGGTTAGCTAATCCCTTAAGAAACATTAAAGAATAAGATTAATTAAAACAACAAAGACCCACTTCAATAGAAATAAAAATCATTCAATATATAAGCATAACAAGAGATTTCATCCAACTTTGCAAATGAATATTTTCATAAACAAAATTAAAGTGATGGAATAAAATTCTACACACTTAGATATACAATACAAAGCAAGGAATTGAAGAAAGGGTTAAGAAATCTATCATTAAAGTGTTCGAATCTTCTTCTCCAATGATGTTGTATATGAACCCTAGCTCTCCAAGACTTGTATGAAATGGCCAAAGTTGAAAATATTGTCTCCCAAGTGTTGCTTTTAAAGTTTCCAAAAATTTCCCAATAAAAAGTGACGAAAATAGCCTTCAAACTTCAGATTTCCAGATCTGGCCATTTTTGCAATTTTAGCCACTTTTCTCATTTTCTTCAATTTGGCCTTTTTTGACTTGTTTTTCACTTGGTTTCTCCCCAATCACTTCTTAATCATATAAAACCTGTAAAATGGGAGTAAACGACATTAAATGCACTATTTTATCAATTAGACATAGCAAAAATCGAAGATTAAAGAAGACATAAATTGGTAAAATAGCAACTTATCACAGGTCTTTAGATTTTGCCCTTCAAAATCGTGCTAGATATAAGTTCTTTAAGGTATGAGACATAACTTGTGGGATATTATGATGCGAAAAAAATATTTGCCTTGAGGGATAAAAATTAAAGACCAAAGACAAAATAGGAACAAAAATGCAAATGACCCACCAATTCAATTCAATTAAAAATTGGGCTGATATATGGCCCCAGATTAACCCGAGAAATTTCTTTAAAAAAAAATAAAATCAAAAAGACATTTATTTTTGTTTGATATGTTATCTATAGCCACAATAATAAAAGAGTTTTTTTATTAGGTACTTAAAAGATCATAAAAGAACAAAAAAAGAAATTAAAACTTAGTAAATTGACGGATTGGATTATGACCCATCTTTTAGTTCATTACAATCCAATCTTTTTTCGATTTTTAGTAAGAATTGAACGGGTTTAATTATGCAAGCCTCTTCAAGAAGCTGCTGCAGAGATTTCGTGGAGGTGCTTGTATGGGCTACTTACTTGATTATAAGCTTCTTTAAAAAGTTGCAAGAGTATTGAATGGATATGAAAAATTAAATGTATTCCTAACAAATGTATCAAGTACGTATAATTATAAAACAAATTTTTCATGTGTTCTATATGCTGACAAGATGACTCACGGATAAAAACATTTTACAGGGGACCATAGCTTTTTTTTAATTTTGGCATTACCTCTTCTCTTTTAATTCTCTTATATTTTTTTCCACCGCCCTTTGCATTATTTTCTAATACAGGGTATTATTTTCAAGACTTTAATGGTGGCACAGAATGTTTGGTAGTGAAACTTTGTAACAGTGAACGAATAATGATAATGGAAAAAGTATATGTTTCACATGCATTGAGAAGGACATCAATAAAGAAAAAATAATAAATCGAAAGAAATTAATAAGACGCATGTCTTTTTGTCATTTTCTGGAGTTTCGATTCTTTTATTTTGCTACACCGGATACAATGCAAGATGAAGTGAATTGGGTCGTTACTAATTTTTTATGAACTCCTAAAATTTGTTTAACTTTCGTTTTTCACGAACTTGGTTCTTTTATGTGTTTGGTGTTAAATTAACTAAAAGTTGTAAGCGGGGATATGTTAGGAACACGTGATTTTTACGCCTTTTTAGCTCTGTTGATTTATCTTGTTTGTTTCTCTATGACATTATCAGTGTCTTTTTATTTTCCTTTAATTCTTTTGCCCGTTTAATAATAATATTTGAGTCTAGATGTAATCAATGACAATGATAAAGAGCTTAAATATTTTAAATTAAATCTTTTGATAAACCAATCAATTATTCGATGGAAATTCTCATTATTTTCATGTTATATTCAAGTTTCTTTTTACAACAATTGAACTACAATACCAGCATTTTAATTTTAAAGTTTTGTAATTATGACTTTATAATTCTGTCGTACCATATTTTACATTAAATGTCGTGACTCAAGCAATATATTTCTAATTATTTATTACTATCGGGAAACAGAGTCGTGCGCGTTCATCAAATTTACGGGTTGAAAAGTACTTAGATGATATTGCAAAATAATCAACTCCGATCCTATATCATTTTTGAATCAAAGTAATTACCAAAAATAAGGTAGAGTTGATAAATTGTTACCTACACGAAAATAGAATGACAAAGAAGTGAAAATAGGATAGCAGATCCCCGTCCATGACAAACGAGCATTAGTTTAATTTCTTTATCACCCAAAAAAGAAAACAACTAAAGAGAAGTTCTCATTGATTCTAGTAAGGCAAGGGGTGGCATCTTCATGTTTTCAAAGATGGTAGTATTAATGTGGACTAAACGTCAATAAAAAAATTAAAGGCTCGTAATAATAATATGATACAAAATAATTATATTAGTAATGAATATACAAGACAACAACGTCTCTACCTCGCACAAGGTAAGAGTAAGATCTGCGTACATTCTACCCTCCTCAAATCCAACTTATGGATTACACTGGGTATGTTTGCTATTGTTGTTGTGATAAACATTTCTTTCAAAGTTTGCAAATTTTACAGTCCATAATTGCAGTACTCTGTTAATTAGTACCAATTTTCGAGTATATATGGTTCTCCTAAAATTTCAGTAGTTAATTGAGGCAAGTACGTAGATAAAATCTATTTTTGATTGTTGGTACTTGGTACATTATACTATATAAATTGTGACTTTTTCGTTCAAAGAACTTTCATTTACGTAATTACAATGAGATTTTTTATTTTTATTTTGGATGAATGACAGCAAGATTAAACTCAACACATTTCTCTATTGATATCATGTTGAGTTATGTAATCATCTCATTTAGACATTTAAGGCCAAATCCATCGATAGCCCTTTGTGGTCGTCAAAATTTTTCACTTAGACATCTCAACTAAATCATGTTTCATTTAAACACTTGAGATATGGCCCAACTCTACCATTTAGATACTTTTCCCGGACTTGGCAAGTTGCGTGATTTTCGCATAAAACGATATACGCACGTGGGAAGCGTAAAAAAACATATTTTTTATTTTTTTAATTCTTTTTATTTACTCCTCCTTCTTTTTCATCTTTATTCTTTCTCTCTTTCTTCTCCACTTAATATTCTACCATTAACAATCCTTCCACCATTGCTATATTGCACCACCGGAAAAAATGAAGACCGCCACCATTCTGTGAGAACATTACATTAAATCAAAATAAAAAATGAGTTTCAAGTTTAAAAACAAATCATTCAAAAAAGGAAAAAAAAATCACCCACCCCTTTTTCGTCTTTTTCTCCGGCGATCCCCCACCTCATCTTCTTCCCCATCGACCCCTCCCCCTTTTTGAAAATTTCAGCCTAAAAAAAAAAAAGAATTCATCCATGCCATTTGGACCGAAAGAAATACCTGAGTGTTCGAGCAATCAGAGAGGAGTAGAAGCGTACTACAACAACTTACTTTTTAATATACTGAACTTAGGATCTGTTAATAGCTAATGCGGTAGTGATGTAATAGTGATATAGTACATATATGAATCGCAAGCTGTGATGTAGCTTAGCTGGGGCCTTAAAGGATTACTTGAAGATTAATAAAATGATTATTTAGCCCCAAAAAAAAAAAAAAAAATAGCAGATCTGAAAATTTCAGCGTAAAAAACAAATCTAAAAATTTCAACCTAAAAAAGAAAATAGATCTTAAAATTAAAAAAAAGTTCACCGAATTTTTTTTCATCAAAAGCTATTCATTTTCCGGCGAAAAGTATGTGGAGTTTGTTTAGAAATATTTTCGGACCCAAATGGGACATGTAATCAATTAATTGGCTGCTTTGTCATGTCATCGGCGAGTGTGTTACACACTCTTTACATATTTGACTGAGTCAGCGAAACGTATCTAAATGGCGCAGTCGGACCTCATTTCAGATGTCGAAATGAATCAAGGATTAATTGAAGTGTTCAAGGGAAAAATTTTAACGACCACAAAGGGTTGTCGATGGATTTGGCCAACATTTAATTTGTACCAAAGACAGACATGTTTATTTAGCTAATTATTTCTCATCACATGCGTCCTGACTCTTTTACTTCTTGAGTCAAAGCATGATATTGAGATGTGGGTCGGTAGTGGTGAGAGATTCAAACTCAAGACCTCTACCTGCTACGTTATACCCCGTTGACTTATCAGATCATCTAATTTAATAACTTTAGTTGTTAAGCTTTTTAATTATCTAATAATTATCTATAACATTTTACCTGGTCTATACCTCGGATGTCACACCCCCAATTCGATGGGGCATGATGGGCACCCGACCCTTACTGAGGGCCGAGCGAACCCGCTGACTCTCGTGATGCTCATAATCATGCTGGGCCCTCAAATCATGTAATGAATGCAGAATGTAAGCTTTTCAAAGAAACATGCTTTTCGTCTTTCTCAAACCAAATAAAAGCTGTAATCATATGAAATCTGTAATATAATGCATAATGATACATCGGCTTATAGTTGCCGCTACAAAAGCGACATGTCTTTTACGTTTTTTCTAACTTAAAGTCTCTAACATAGAACAAGCTATCATAACATAAATACTCGACTCGGCGGCCTCCGGAGGAAATGGAGCTCGCCAATCCAGGTGGAACACCTTTCTACTCGTTGCATACACTGCGTGGCATGAAACGCGACCCCCGAAGAAAGGGGGTCGATGCGGAATATGTCGAGCATGTAAAGCATGAAACACAGTAAACAGGATCATACTGAATAAGAAGTACAGAAAATCGTAAGGCTTGACTCTGAAACATAAATGCATAATCATCATGTACATATGAATGTATAACGTGTTCCGGCCCTCTAGTGAGGGACTCGGTAAGTAAAATCATCATATACATATATATATAACGTGCCCCGGCCCTCTAGTGAGGGACGCGGTAAATGAAACCATCATATGCATGTCATCATGTCATCATGTCATATATATATATATATATACGTACCGGCCCTACGGTGAGGGACTCGGTGAATAGAATCATCATATGCCATCCCGCCGCCATCCCCATATCATCACGTCATCATGTCATCACATCGTCATATCATCATATCATATATATATATCGTGCCCGGCCCTCAGTGAGGGACTCGGTGAACAATGCGGTGAAGCGTGCATGAATGCGTGCCGGCCGGGACTCGGTGAAAGACATATTGAGCTTTGCACGAGCGGAGTAGTGAGAAACCATATGCATATAAATCATCATTACAGACTCAATGGATAAGTAAGTAGTCGACGCTCGAGGGTTAAAGCGATAAACATGTTAAGTTCTTTCAAAAAAAGTCGTTAGGACTATACAAAGGAAAATCGCGGGGACCGCGGATATGCATCAAACCAATCTGGGCCCGTCCATGAAAGTTAGAATCATTATTCGTTATAGAGTCTTCTACGAACGTTTCGAAGCAATCCGGTTTCGTCTATGAAAGTTACGGACATTTTTAGACATAGGATCCTTTAGGAACAAAACCGTTTATGCAACATTTGAAATCCAATCATATCAAAGACATAAAGACCATACTTCTACTACATTAAGAATACCAATATTAAGAGGTGAATAAGAATCGTAGACATGCTCGGATCATAAGAGTAGAGTTACCTCGAGGCTCGTATCATAGCTTATTTACACCTAAGACATGCCAAAAGAAAGAAAGAGTAAGCTTTACATACCTCGTCTGCTTCCTAAGCTAATCCGAACTTAAGTCTCGAGCTCTCCAAAAGCTACAATAACGTCATTAAACACCAAACATTAGCTTTAAGTACTTAGGGATTCAATCCCAAGCCATCACTTTATTTACAGAAATTTGGGCAGCATTTCCCCTATACTCAACATCCCCGAGAATTCAGCTCGGCCAAATCTTCAACAACAATACTAACAACCATATTAACAACATCAATAATCAATTCAAAACGCATTATAACGCTAGCAACTCTTTTCTACATAATTCGACAACATTCCATTTATATTCAATTCAACTACATACATTCAAACTAACATCAACGCTCACAAATTCAAGTACTAATCCGAGATCATTCAAACGAGATTCAAGAATACTTGAACAATCTGCACAATATTCAAAACAACCCAACCAACACACAATGCTACCCGAAACCTCCCAAACTCGACAAAAGCAATACAACACATTCTTTTCTTCCAAATTCATGAACTATATCAATAATCCACACGTTAACAACATCATTCTCATAAAAACAAGAAATTATATCAAAACCACGTTAGCTTCCAAAACAGCCCACAACGATTGCAACTTCAATTTGAACCATCAAACCTTCATTTTCATCATAGAATCCACAACAACAACAACCAAGAATACTAAGTAAAATTTGTTCATCATATTTTTACCAAAAACAACCTACTACACGGCCCAACTTCAACACACAAAGTTTCATGAATTTCATCCATTTCTACACACCATTCCCTCCGTTCTAATCCGTTAAAACTACCGAATAAACTTGTTAACAATGAAAAGGGACCTTAATCTTACCTCAAGTGTGCAGCCACCACGTCCACCCTCTTCTTCTTGGTTGATTTTTAGCTCAAATTGAAGACAACGCGACGTACGACACTTTTTTTCTTCATGGGCTTCGGAATTCGGGGCGCGGATTTTGGTCAAAATTAGTTTTTCTCTCTAGGCTCTCCTCTCTCTTTTTCTCCAGAATTTTCTGGGTGTTTTGGTATGAAAAATGAGGAGAAAAGGCTGATATTTCATTTAAAAAGGTGTGGGTAATGGGCTTGACCCGGTTGGGCTCGGGTTGGGCCTGGCCCGGTCCCAATCTGCCTTAAAACGTCCATATCTCCTTATCCTGATGTCGCCTGTGAACCCACGACCTATGGTTGGAAAGCTATTTCAATTATCTACAACTTTCATTCTAGGAGTTTTCCCAAATTCCAAACTCATAATACCGTTTTGGCCCGTCGAAGTCGGATACCCGAAGACGTTTTCTTAAATCGCCCTTTTGGAGGGCTTACACTCATTTTTAGCTTATGGGTCCTTCTTAGCACTTGCCCAACTTCACATGTACTACCCATATATCTCTTCATATGTATTTTATAAAATCCCGACATGTGGGTCCCACCTTAACACACGACCACTTTGGCCTTTTCATGAAATTTTTATTTCAACTTCTAGACCCTAATTTCTCTTAATATTCCATACCATAAAATTCATAAGGAACTTGTGCATTAAAATAAAATCGGAGATCAAAAGTCTCAACCTCGTGTCCCGAACTAGTCTTGTCCTTAACTTATCATGGTTAGCTCGGATTATCCCAACGTACAAAATACAGGATATAACATCAGAACACGGGCGGATTTAGAGAGTAAGGAGGATCTTGTTCACCCGAATACTCTTGGCAAAAAATTACAAAGATATATAGGGTAGATTTTTTGTGTTTATGTACAGATATTAACTTTTGAATACCCTAAATAAGTGCAAAAGATTTGCTCAAGTGGTCGAGTGTTCAAAATTGTCTCTAGTTTCCCGGGTTTGATTCCCAACAACAATATTATTTTTTATATTTAGCTATTGTTATTTTTTACGAACCTCCTGAATGAAAATACTGAATCTGTCACTGCGTCAGACTCCTTTGATTTGATCGCGTCAATCAATAGCAAAAGAAATAGAAAAGCAAAATTGGAAAAGAACGTAGATGTTTGGACAACATACGAGAGAATGAGGCTAGATAACAAATAAGCCACACATTATTTATTTATCTAGAAATAGTAGAGTACATGAAATCACTATAGGACTCCACACTATTTCATATTTCTTGGTGCTGCTTATCTTAATCTTCCATAATACTCCCACAGAACTACTAATTAATAATAATTTAAACCATGCTGGGATCAGTAATTTGAACAAAACAACAAACTTCCATGGTGGGAGTCCTTTGAACAATGAGGTTCCAACTAACAAGAAGTCTAACTCGACCACATACAAAGTCACCTGTAGCAGGCATACCAGGGAGTAAAACCACAACTAAGGCTGCAGAATTTTCCTTCTCAATTATTTTTTTTGCAGTGAATGCTGGTTTCCCAACAAGTTCAGGCCATGAATGTTTTTCCTATAATTACAAAAATATAATTAGAAGAAAGAGAATCTAAAACATATATACACTCTATTACGATAATAGAAAGGAATTATTATTATGCACAAAAAATAGAGTTAATTTTTCAGACGGTCACTCAACCAAGAACTTTTATCTCACAAGAAAGAGTAACTCTATTTAATAATTTTTTACTACTATGTTACTATATTCAGAAAACTCAACTAACAACTTTCATCTCATAAAGTTGCTAAACTTTGTTTTGTACAGAAAAGTCACTCAGCTTTTATATCAGAAGAAAGATGGTCACTCTATTTAATTTTTTTTAACAAAAAATTTACTCAACTATATTGTTTTCAAGAGGTTTGCAAATTCCCTAAAACAAGGATAAATATATGAACCTCACATAGGAAGAAATTATTAAATAGATTGCCCAGCGGTGTGAATTCGGATATAGTCGGGCTCCAATGTTGCTACAGCACACCGAGTGAGAAAAAAATTATTAAATAGAATTTATCTGTCTTTTAAGGATTTTCCAAAGAGAAAATTACATTGTATGTTCATTGGGACAACAATGCTTCCAAAATTGACCCATTTTTTTAATTCTTACAAAAAATGACCCAAACTTTTCTCTCTCTCACTCTCTCTGGCGCCTTTGTATATATGTTTGTATATGTTGGTATATGTTGGTATAAGTGTCTGTATATGTTTGTATATGTCTGTATATGTTTGTATATTTTGGGTTATTTTTCGTAATGTAAGTTTTGGGCTATTTTTTTTGCAATGTAAGTGGCCAACTTGTATATTTCCGAAATTTTCCCTTTTGCAAACCTTGAAAAGTATGTTAAATACCGTTAATCATAACAATAGTTGTCTAAACTTTTTTTTTTTTTTTCTCTTAAATGTCTCAATTAGTTCACACTCGGCATCCATTAATTGAAGCAGTAAGTGTGAACTAGAAAAAAAGTAATAAATACTTCTCCTTTTTTTAAAAAAAAAAAATGTCAAAATATTTTCTGAACAATTCCAATTTGCCACGATTATTATTTGGAAGCAGAGAGAGTGCGTACATTTTTTCATCCAACCGTCCAATTGTCAAATATTTTTGGAATAAAATTAGTTTGACAAAAAATTAATATATTGTAGTCGAAAATAGAGAGAGTACTTTCTTCGCCTTCTCCCCATATTATCAAATATTTTTTTTAAAATCCATATGTTTTCCAAAATCATTAATATTTGGAAATAGAAAAAACACTTATTTTCATTACCCTAACAAAAAGTATAAACCCTTGTCCTAACCCATTGTTTGATTTTAAAATATTACTAAGAACTTAGAAAAATGCAATAACTTTGAAACTAATAGAAAATAATAATAATAATAATAATAATAATAATAATAATAATAATAATAATTAATAAAAACCTTTGCAAGATGGTTGAGAGTCATCAAGTGATGGGTTTTCATTTTCCGGTGGAAGTCGAAGGACTTCTATCTCCTCATCACTTCCTTTGAGTACCAGATCTCGTGCCGTCAGAGGTTTAAACAGTGCAATTAAAATAACTAATTAACAAATTAATTAATTACTTATTTGAGATATATCACAGGTAACAAGTTTTTGCATAGTGGCATGTTTTGTTAATTATATAATATCCGAAATTTATTGGTCCGACTAATTCAGACGTATAGTGGGCAAATAAGATATTATGCTGGGGGTATTCAAGGTTTAATACATATGTATAAAAAGTTATCTTGGACCTATATATATACATATAAATTTCATATACTCAAAACAATCTTCCTACGAAGGGTGTTTAACTAACCAATATATGTCATTGGAACAAAATAGGGCTTATTAATGGGAAAATAATAAAAGGGATATCTTCATTTTTAAGACTCGAACACATGATTTTACGTTTACGGATGGAGGAATAAATTCATTAATGACGGTGGAGCCGCAGTGTTGCTTACGGGTTCGGCATAACCTAGTGACTCTAGCTCAAAATAGGTATTTGTGTTTAAAAAATAAAAAAATAAAAAAACTATTCGAAACCCGATAAGCATAAACAAAAGGTGTCGTTCAGAACCCATAAACTAAAAATTATGACTACGACTCCGCATTCCATCACATCATTTAGCTATAATAGTGTTAATTATTGTTTAAAAATAGTAAAAATATGCATGAGATAGGGGAATTAAGGGGCTAATTAAACGTACATGATGCAAGAAGCAAGAAGGCAACCACGTGAGATAACTTGACTATACTCTTTCCCACCGTTGCCATGCTTTCAAGAATATAAATTTACTATAAATTAGAAAGAAATCCAAATTATGATGTGTTAAGACCCATTGGTTCAAATAAATGGGTACTTATATAGAGTCACCACCTCAATTATGTGGTGCGATATTTGATCTTCTTTGAAAAACCACCACAAGTGTCGCATTTTACTCTTTTAAGTTGATTTAATAAAAAATACATATAAACATTATCCATTCACATTTACGAGCTAGGTTTGGCTACCGAACATTATTGTGTCATATATCATTAAATTCTTGAAATGATACACTGTATTACTCCCTTTATTCCCTTTTTACTTGTTTATAATGAATTTTGTAATATTTTAATTAAAAAATAATAAATTAAATGCATATTTTATTATAATACTCTGCATTTCCAAAGAAATTGAGAAATAATTCGGAGAACGAATGATTAAAGTGAACGGAGTAGGTAGAAAATAATGCAAAGAACGGAAGGAAATAATTTTAAAAGAATAAAAAGAGATAAGACCAAAAGTAAAATGCTATGGTCCGCTATGAAATGTTCTTATTCATGAGTCATTTTGTTAGTATGTAGAACACATAAAATATGTGTTTTATAGGTACGTACTTGATATTGATAGCTCCTAATTATTATGGCCTCCAATTTACTGAGTTGCTTTTGAATTCAACATTTTTCTACTAACCATGCATGTTGGCATGTTGCATTAATTCTATAAAGAGAGGTGCTAAACTACCGTACCAATTTGATCCAAATTTGATCACACTTATGAAAAGATCTTCATAATCTTTACATGTATAATTTTGAATTAAGATGAATTTTAAGAGGGAAAGATAAAAATGACATTGACTAAATATAAATTATTAAATTTGTCTTAGATACCCATGTAAATTTAATAAGCTACCCTCATTTGGGCCATGGCCAAAAGACCTTTCCGTTCTAATAAAATTGTGCGCTTTTTCTGTCCCAATTCATATTATATTTTTCTACTCCACTTATTAAGAGTCAGTTTTATTGATATTCAAAATTAAATTAAATTAGATTAATTTAAAAATAGCAGCTCGGTACAAAATTAGATTAACTTAATATTCTAAAATTAAAATGTTAGTCAAAATCCGCACTATTTAAATCTTGAAAAATGAAAAATATCACAAGAATTGAGACAAAAGAGGTTTGTGATCTATCTTAATGAGAAGCGGACAAGCTCATTTCTTTACAAAGTATATATGCGAGTAGTATTTTGGGAAACCTTGAAGGCCTATATCTGCACTGTGTTAAATAATAAGATTGAAAATAGACATACAAACTTAAGGAACATTCAAGTTAAAAACTATATGCATTAAATAAAAGTATAATAAAGGAAAATGAAATTTATATATTCCATTCCACAAGAATATTAAGAATATAATATAATAAATAGTCGATCCTAATATATTTGGGATAAAAGAATTTAATTGTGTATTTGTCACTTCGAGACTTTCACGTCGGTGCGCTCAGGATCATAATTTTTTCTGTAATATTTTTTCTAATTATATAGGAAAGAGGATTATAAGGTGGGCATTGAACTTTCACTAACAAGGTCAAAATTCAGATAGTCAATTAATTCAAATACTAAGAATTTGGAAGAAATAGAATTGAAATATTAAAGAATGGATGTATCAATATTATCATCCTTTTTTTAGCATAAAGTTTAAGAATGGATATTTATTAACTGGATCTAAATCGTATAAGACATGAGGTGGGTTATATGGATTTTATGAGAGTAAATTATTCAATTACAGATAATCGATAATTACAGAATTTCAGCGACCTCAATAAACGGCACAAACCACAATGATACTTATTTCTTTTGAAAAATGATATACTTATTTCTTTTGAAAAATGATACTCTACTAGAAACAGAGGTTTTTCCCATTAACATCTAGTGGAAAATTTGTGGTATAAAACATAATTTTCTACCTCATTTCCACCTACCAATCTCACCGGGAAAACGCATGGTGGAAATAAGTTTCCATTAAAATGCTGGGATACTTCTTAATTTTTCCGTGTGAAAACACTATTATTTAAGTTATTTTCCCACCAACATTCAGTGGGAAATAGCCACTGAACATTTTGTAGTGGAAAATTCAGTGAAAAAATAGTGATTTTTTAGTACTGATACTACACAAAATAGGGAAAGAACAAGACGATCTTTCAGAGTATGTTTCTTATGAAATGAGGTGAAGCTTATGAAACAATTGGAGACTAACATGTGCAATGAAACTTGTTTATAAAAAAGGTATGTGTACTATAGTTGAGGATAATTTGTTCATCCCTATATATACAGTTAGTTATTGTAAATAAATAGAAAACATGGAAAAACAAGTACTAAAAATTAAAATTAATCTTTTTTTTTTCTTTGTCTTCTTGTCATACACTTGTCTATAATCTCCTATGATTATTATCATCTCTCGACTTTTCCAAAACCTTCATATTGTATTGATAATTTTCCCCCTGTCTATTCATTAATTTGTTCATCCCTATATATATGCATTGTAAATAAGACTAAAAATTAAAATCCTATACACTTGTCTACTTATGATTTGAAATTTAATTTAGACGTGAAGTGAAAAATTTGTGAAAAGGATACGTTGTTGTGATTGCTCCATGCGTTTGGCATCCAATGCTTTGGTCAATATAGAACACATTGAGTGGGAGCATGTTATTTTTTGTCCGAAACGAGAACACATTGAAGTGGAAGACAGACACGTTTTGTCCGAAACTTTTCTCTTTCCCTTTTCAAGCTTGGTCCGAAACTTTTTGTCTTCCATTCTTTCTCTTTCCTTTTCTTTTTCTTTTCCATTCGACATGAACTTTTGTCTTCCATTCTTTCTCTTTCCTTTTCTTTTTCTTTTCCATTCTTCTTTTTCTTTGTTTGATTATTTCAATCTGTAACCATGGATGCATCATTCAAACTCGAGATGGTTGGATTTTCATTATCCCCCCTCAAATTGGAGGGTAGTGAAACAACCCCCAATTTGTCTAGCAAGAATCGGTGAGATGCCCCAGATAGGGGTTTTGTGAATAGATCCGCAATTTGCTGCTTTGAAGGGACGAAGGACAAAGTAATGAGACCGGAGACGAACTGTTGTCTTACAAAATGACAATCCAGTTCAACATGTTTCGTCCTTTCGTGAAAGACCGGGTTTTTCGCAATATGGATAGCCGCTTGGCTATCGGAGTGAACAGTCACCGGCAAGCTAGGAGGAGCGGCAAGATCTGATAGAAGCCTCACTAACCAGGTAATTTCTGCTGTCACCTTACGCATTGAACGGTATTCAGCCTCCGCAGACGATAATGATACTGAAATTTGTTTCTTTGATTTCCAGGAAATGGGTGCTCCACCAAGGGTGATGAAAAAGCCACTGACTGACCGTCGAGAGTCAGTACAAGATGCCCAGTCGGCATCGCGTAAAAGCAAGTAATTCGAAAGATGAATCAGAGGATAGGAGGATCCCTTGACCTGGATCATTTTTCAAGTACTTCAAAACTCTAGTAGCAGCTAATAAATGTGATTCTCGTGGTTGTTGCATATATTGACTAAGACTCAGAACTGCAAAACTTAGGTCAGGTCTAGTATGGGTCAAATAGTTGAGTTTTCCCACTAGGTGCCTGTATAAAGTGGGATTGGATATCAAAGGACCATCATGTGCATTTAGTTTGGAATAGGGGTCAAGAGGAGAGGAAACTATAGCGCCTGAACAATCAAATTCTTGTAAAAGGTCCAGAGTGAACTTTCTCTGATTTATGATGAACCCCTGTTTTTCTCTTAAAATTTCCATACCCAGGAAATAATGAATATCACCCAAATGTTTGACCTTGAAAGTTGTGTGTAAAAAATCAGTGATGTGTTGTATTTCAACAAGATCATTACCTGTAATCAAGATGTCATCCACATAGACTGCTATGATGGAGATAAGATTGGCATTTTTCTTGAAAAATAGTGAGTAATCATTAAGAGAACTAGAATACCCTTTAAAAGCTAAAGCACCAGCCAACTTAGCATACCATTGTCTGGATGCTTGTTTTAAACCATACAATGACTTCTTCAATAAACAAACCAATTTAGGATTAGGACAGTCCATACCTGCAGGAAACTTCATGTAAACCTCTTCCTGCAGGTCGCCATGTAGAAATGCATTGCTTACATCAAGTTGGTGTACTTGCCATCCTTTTTTCACAGCAACAGTTAAGAGACATCTGATTGTGGTCATTTTGACCACTGGGGAAAATGTCTCAGTATAATCCACACCTTCCTGTTGGATATCCCCCCTCACTACTAACCTTGCCTTTAACCTTTCTATTGTTCCATCTGATCTATGTTTAACCTTGTAAACCCATTTACAAGGTAGTGGTTTCTTGCCTGGGGGCAATTCAACAATATCCCAGGTATGATTGACCTTGAGCGCATCTAGCTCTTCTTGCATAGCTTTGCTCCATCCTGGATGTTGAGAAGCTTGTGCAAAAGAGTTTGGTTCAGTAATAGTGGATAGAGAGAGGAAAACTTGTTGGTTATGTAGTGATAGAGATCCAAAAGAAAAAGCAAAGAGGAGGATTGGGGTGAATGAAACAGGCAGTAGTTAGATCAGTCAAAATGACATGATTGCAAACATAGTCATCTAGATATGCTGGCCTTTGACTAACTCTCCCTGATGTTCTAGTGATGACTTCATTTTGTGGGTTGTTAGACATAGTGGGAGTAGGAATAGAAGTTGGAGTGTTGGAAATTGGAGTGGAATTGGTAGCTGTGTCATCAGTGGAATTGGAGGGCTGATCAATAGAACATGATGGTGGGGTCAGTTGTAGAGTAGTGGAATGATGACTAGTAGGTAAAGTAGGAGAAGAGAATAAACTAGGTTGAGGTGAGTCTGAATTTGATGGAGTAGGTTGTGGCATAGAAAAAATGGTAGATGGAGAATTCAAATTAGATGCAAAAGGGAATTGTTGCTCAAAAAATTTAACATCTCTGGAGACAAAAAACTTTTTGGTGGATAAATCCATTACTTTGTACCCCTTTTGTCCTTGTGGATACCCCAAGAAAACACAAGCTACTGCCCTAGGATCAAACTTTGTTCTGTGTTGTGCTAAGGTTGAGGCATAGCACAAACAACCAAAACACCTCAAGTTATCATACTGTGGTCTAATTCCAAACAAAACTTCATATGGCGTCCTTCCTCTCAACACCCTGGAAGGAAACCTATTGATAAGATGTGTTGCAGTCAATATACATTCTCCCCAAAAAGGACTAGGTAAGTGAGACTGAAACATCAGACCCCTGGAAATTTCCAGGAGGTGTCTATGTTTTCTTTCAACTACTCCATTCTGCTGTGGAGTCCCTACACATGATGTTTGGTGTATTATCCCTTGAGATTTGAGAAAAAGGGCTTCCTGTGTTCCTTTACCCAATTCTAGGGCATTATCAGATCTTATAACTTTTACCTTAGCATTGAATTGCCTTTCAACCATGATCAGAAAATCCTTTAAAATAGGAAAAGCATTACACTTAGAACTCAATAAGAAGGTCCAAGTTCCCCTACTGAAATCATCTACTATAGTGAGAAAGTATTTGTATCCATTGTGAGTACATGTCTTATATGGTCCCCATGTGTCAATATGAATCAGATCAAAGTGTCTTTTAGACTGGATTTGACTTAGGGGAAAGGGTAGCCTAGTCTGCCTGGCTTTAGGACACACATCACAAACATGTTGGAAATTGGAAGAAAAATTGATAAAAGGAAACTTTCTCATTACTGAATAAGGGACATGTCCCAATCTTACATGCCATAGATTTATACTAGGAACTATATTTGCTGAAACTGGAAGGGAAAATGACTTAGACTGAGGAATGAAATTGCTTACTTCTTGATATGAAACTACACTGTCATATGAAATAGACTTAGACTTAGGACTAGGCTGCAACAAGTAGAGTCCTTCTTTTGCCTCACCAAAAGCTTGAGTGTTCCTCATTAAAGGGTCCTGTAATATGCAGCCACTAAGAGTAAACAACACATCACATCTAAACTGATTGCATAACTTATGAACTGATATTAAGTTATATTTGAAGTCTGGGACATGGAGGACATTTTTTAAGGTAATTTTAGGAAGAATAGAGACACTTCCTGCATGAGTAACAGTGATCCTAAAAGAATTAGGTAATGTGATACTAATAGGAACAGGAAGGATAGACAAAGAAATAAAGGATTTAGAATCAAAACACATGTGTTCTGATGCTCCCGAATCAATAATCCATGTGGAAGTGTTAAAAACAGATAAGCAAGTGCCTGAATGCTTTAGAATTGTACCAAAGAATTGCTTCTGCATTGAACCCACCATTTGAACTGTTTGAACTTCGTGTTTGTCCCATCTTTACTTCTTTAATCACTTGCTGAACCAGATCTGCATATTGATCCTTGCTCATGTGTGGAATAAGATTATTGTGATGGTTGTTGGATGCCTCCCCTTTAGCAAATGCCGTGTCCTCCTCAGTAACTATTCCATTGGCCTTTGCTTGATAGGGTTTAGCCTTTGTGAATTCAAAATCCTCAGGAAAACCATGAAGCCTGTGACAATCATCCTCTGTATGACCTGTCCTCCCACAGTATGTGCAGCTCACATTTGGGTTGTATTTGTTTTTCCTAGGTTTATAC
Source organism: Lycium ferocissimum (assembly GCF_029784015.1). Taxonomy (NCBI): domain Eukaryota; kingdom Viridiplantae; phylum Streptophyta; class Magnoliopsida; order Solanales; family Solanaceae; genus Lycium; species Lycium ferocissimum. The sequence goes on along the minus strand of NC_081342.1, from coordinate 4,810,633 downwards.
TTTGAAAAAATTTTGTTGTTCCTTGGTGTGTAGTTGCCAAACCTTTGCTGTGGTTGATTTGATGCTTTAAAGTTTTGATTCCCATTTCTCTGATAATTTCTGCCTTGTGAAGTCACCATGAATGAGGCAGATTCAGTAGTGTGGCTAGCATTGACATATGCTTCTCTTTGATTTTCATCTTGTAAAAGCAAAGAGTATGCCAGATCCATAGTGGGTAATGGGTTCATCATGAGAATGTTTCCTCTTGCCTGTGTGTATACATCGTTTAACCCCATCAAAAATTGTATCAATCTTTGGTCCTCTAAAGACTTCATTAGTTTGGCTTTTCCTTGACACACACACACACATGAACAACATATGACAACATCGAGTGCATCTAGTTCATCCCATATTCTTTTCAGTTTGGTAAAATACCCAAAGAATGTCATTATTTCCTTGAACAAGTCCCGATAATTCCTTTTGTAAATGATAGAGTTTGGCTCCGTTTGACTTGCCAAACCTTTGCTCTAGGCTGTCCCAAAGTTCCTTTGCTGTTTTAGAACTCATTACACTATCTGCAATTTCCTTTGTTAGTGCATTTGAGATCCAACAAATAATCATATCATTAACACAACTCCATTGTTCATATTCTTCAGATTTCAGATCTGGAGCCTTACAAGCTCCATTGATGAATCCAAGTTTTCTCTTGGCTGATAAGGCTAGGAGAATAGATCTCCTCCAACCTGGATATCCTTTGCCATCAAACACATTGTTGATTAAAGCCATTCCAGGTGAATCAGAATTATTCAGATGATAAGGATGACTGTTATCGTAGGTGATGGTTTTGTCTACATTTCTTGACTGTACATTTAGTGTTGCATCAGCCATTTTGGTTTATTGGGATGGGAGATTGAAGGTGATTTTGATGAAGGATTCGGATCGAGCTTAAGTCTGCTCTGATACCATAAAAGAAGACACTGATATTGATAATTTTCCCCCTGTCTATTCATTAATTTGTTCATCCCTATATATACACGTTATTGTAAATAAGCTCAGAAAAAATACTAAAAATTAAAATCCTATACACTTGTCTACTTATGATTTGCACAGTTGTATAACGTAAAAATATTCTAGCACGTGACTAGCACGTGAAGGAAATTTAATTTGTGAAAAGGAGATCTGTTGTTGTGATTGCTCCATGCGTTTGGCATCCAATGCTTTGGTCAATATAGAACACATTGAAGTGGGAGCATGTTATTTTTTGTCTGAAACGGTAGAACACATTGAAGTGGAAGACAGACACGTTTTGTCTGAAACTTTTCTCTTTCCCTTTTTCAAGTGGGTCTGAAACTTTTTGTCTTCCATTCTTTCTCTTTCCTTTTCTTTTTCTTTTCCATTCAGACATGAACTTTTGTCTTCCATTCTTTCTCTTTCCTTTTCTTTTTCTTTTCCATTCTTCTTTTTCTTTGTTTGATTATTGCAATCTGTAACCATGGATGCATCATTCAAACTCGAGATGGTTGGATTTTCATTAAGGTGAGGAGCGGGAGCTATCCTTGCTTGAGGAGTGTCGAGCGACATCCCAGTCGGAAAAATTACATTGTATAGATAGATGAAATTTTAATTTTATAGGTATATATACCAGTGTCGATACCTCTTGAAGCAAGCTAAAAGTTTAGCATAGCGGTTAAGGGATCGGAAAATTTCTCAGGTCGCGTGTTCTATCGTGGGTTGTGGCATATTTATAATTTTTGACCTCCTTAATATGAATCATGGCTCCGTCACTGTTCATATGTATAGAAGATTAAATTATGTACCACTTGATAACAGTGTATGTCCATACTTCTGCTCTATTTTAAATTTAAGAAACTAGTTTTTCTTTGGCAGCCGAAAGATAGTGGTTATTATCGTAAAGCCCATAATTGTCTTAATGGAACTTAACTTCCTTTAGCTTCAGTTAATAATTGGATCAAACTCGCACCCATCACTTAATTGAAGGTTTAATCCGCTTTGTCCAATAATTCAAGGATCAAAATCGTGATAAATCAATAACTCAGGGACCAACATCGTTATTTTCCCTTTCTTTTATCCAACTATCTACTTCACGACCACATATCACTTAATCATAATTTATTGATATGTATTTTCACTCTAGTTTTTAGCTACTAACACTACTTAAAAAATTCTCTATTTTCCCATTGATTTCCCATTAATAATATTCAGTGGTTGTTTCTCATTGAATGTCGGTGGGAAAATCTAAATAGTAGTGTTTTCACATGAAAAAAATAAGAAGTTTTACAGCGTTTCAATAGGAACCTGTTTCCCACCATGTGTTTTCTCAGTGAGCTGATTCGGTAGGAATGAGGTGAGAAAATTATAAAATTGAATGTCAGTGGGGAAAACCTCAATTTTTAGTGTAATGTTACATTCATTGTCTGATGCATGTAAGTATATACCGTGGGCTAATTTGGATTCTTTTGAATTATAACAATGCATTTAGGACATTTGTTTACTCTTCCTATCTATTTGTATCCTTTCCAAAAATATGGGTTCTAGTCCTCCTCTGCTTTTGTTCTTCTATTTTATGCTTTTCATTATAAAACATGTGCCACTCTTGGTGGCACACTTTGAAAAAATAAAAAGCTTGCTTTGATTTGTTCACGCTAAATCCTCCGAAATAGAAAAACATAAAAGAAGAATAATTCACTATAGGGATAATAATACTTTTGGTCATTTAATTATTAGTAAATTTTGATTTTAGTCCTTGTAATATTCGACAAATGTATGTAGCCTTCAATAAATTGATGTGTTTGGTCCCTTTATTATATGTTTTATTTGAAATAATTTTAAAACTATATCACCATCAAATGTGGAGTAATAGTATGAGTTTAAAATAACACATGAGTAATTAAGTGGTAGAACAACTGGTATTCATGGTGATTTGTAAATATTTAGAAGCACAAGATATAAAAGTGCATATTTCAATTAATTGAAGGTTAAAAACATATTTTTCACACATGACAGGCACGTGGGAAAAGTTAAAAGACATATTTTTCAATTTTTTAATTCTTTTTATTTACTCCTCCTCCTTCTTTTTCATCTTTATTCTTTCTCTATTTCTTCTCCACTTAATATTCTACCATTCCTTCCACCATTGCTATATTGCACCACCAGAAAAAATGAAGACCGCCATCATTCTGTGAGAACGTTGTATTAAAGAAAAATAAAAATGAGTTTTAGGTTTAAAAACAAATCAGTCAAAAAAGAAAAAAATAAAATCACCCACCCCTTATTCTTCTTTTTCTCTGGCCATCCCCCACCTCATCACCCCACCGACCCCTCCCCCTTTTTGAAAATTTCAACCTAAAAAAAAAAACAAATCTAAAAATTTCAAACTAAAAAAGAAAACAAATCTGAAAATTTTAAAAAAAAGTTCATCGAAATTTTTTCCGTCAAAAGCTATTCATTTTCCGGCGAAAAGTATGTGGAGTTTGATTAGAAAATATTTTCGGACTAATGGCACATGTAATCAGTTAATTGGCTGCTTTGTCATGTCATTGGCGAGTGTTTTACACACTCTTTACATATTTGACTAAGTCGGCGAAAAGTGTCTGAATGGTGCAGTCAGACCCCATTGCAGATGTCGAAATGAATCAAGGTTTAATTGAAGTGTTCAAGTGAAAAATCTTAACGATCACAGGGGTTATCGTTGGTTTGGCCAAAATTTAATTTGTATCAAAGACAGACATGTTTATTTAGCTAATTATTTCTCATCACATGCGCCCTGACTCTTTTACTTCTTGAGTCAAGGATGATATTTAGATGTGGGCTGGTAGTGGAGAGAGATTCAAACTCAAGACATCTACTTGTCATGTTATACCGTGTTGGGTTATCGGATCATCTCATTTAATAACTTTAGTGGTTAAGCTTTTCATTTATCTAATAAGTATCTATAACATTTTACCAAGTGGAGCTATATCTCGAAGGCCGGCGGATTTAGAGAGTGGGGAGGGTTCTGTTCATTGGAATAGCCTTGGCAAAAATTACAATATATGTATATATGGGAGATTTTTTGTATTTATGTATATATATTAACTTTTAAATACCCTAAATAAATGCAAAAGGTTAGATCAAGTGGTTCAAGGTGTTCAAAATTATCTCTAATATCTTGGGTTTGATTCCTAACAATAACATTATTTTTTATACTTAGCTTTTGTTTGTTTTTTTTCGAATTCCCTGAGTGAAAATCCTAGATCTACCACTACCTCAGACTCCTTTGATTTGGTCGCGTCAATCCATAGCAAAAGAAATAGAAAAGCAAAATTGGAAAAGAACGTAGATGTTTGGGCAACATAGAGAGAATGAGGCTAGATAACACATAAGCCACACTTTATTTTTTTTAGAAATAGTAGAGTACATGAAATCACTATAGGACTCCACACTATTTCATATTTCTAGGTGCTGCTTATCTTAATCTTCCATAATACTCCCTTAGAACTACTAACTAATAGTAATAATTTAAATCATGCTGGGGTCAGTAATTTGGACAAAACAACAAACTTCCATGGTGGGAGTCCTTTGAACAGTGAGGTTCCAATTAACAACAAGTCTAACTCGACCACATACAAAATCTTGTGTCACAGGCATATCAGGAAGTAAAACCACAACTAGGGCAGCAGAATTTTGCTTCTCAATTTTTTTTTGGGCAGTGAAGGCTGGTTTCCCAACAAGTTCAGGCCATGAATGCTTTCCTATAATTACAGAAATATAATGAGAGAAAAGATAATTTAAAACATATGCACGCTATATTACGATTATAGAGAATATTATTCACAGAATAATAGAGTTAATTTCTAGGATAATTACATTTCATCCAATTAAATAATTTTATCTCACAAGAAAGAAGAGTAAGAGCCTGTTTGGATGAAACTAAAATAAAAGAACATAAGCGGCAGCTTATAGTATAGCGAAAAAAAAAATAAGTTGAGGTAGGCTAATTGAGCCCCTATTGTTATACTTTTGGTGTTGATTTACCCCTAGTTTAAACGGCAATCCACGTGACAGCCTCACAATGAAATAACTCATCCCGACCATCATAAACCAAGTTGCACAAGTCAGGTGATGAGTTTATGCCAAACGCCTGGTTCGCTGTTGATTCACATGAAGGAAGAAGAACTGGGCAGCCATTGAAGCCCATCGAAGCTTTGATTTGATGTTTTTTTTAAAAAAAAAAAAAAAAAAAAATCTGTCCGGAGCTTTGGATTTGAATATCAAACATCAAAGTCAGTTCTTGTGAATTGTTAGAAGCTGAAAACGTTATTTTCCATTGAATAAGAGCTTAGAAAGTTGAAGAGGAAAACTGAAAACTGGGTTGGAAGCCATTAACGAAGCTTGAAACTTCAAGTTTGAAAATCGGGTCTCCGCAAATGAGCTTTAGTTCAAGTGGGTGTTACTTTAAAGATAGGAAACATCTTGAGGGGTTCAATATGAAATTTGGGACAATTTGGTGAAGGATTATATTGGCTAATTGATGAATTTCAGCTGCAAATCTCTTGAGGAAGAAGAAGATTGTTGAATTTCAGAAACATCCAGATTTGCCATGTGTTTGATTGGTTGTTTATCAATTCAATGAGTTTTGAGGGCAATTGGGTCGGGTAGTGGGTCAAAAGGAGGGTGGGTCTTAATTAGAATTGAATACTAAAATGAGGGATGGGTTATTTCGTTGTGAGGCTACCACGTGGATGACCGTTTAAATCAGGGCAAATTAATATTAAAGTATACTTAGAAACAAATTAGGCGAAAAGTATAATGGAGGGTATGAGTAAATAATATTTGAAAGTTCAGGGTATTTTTAATCCTTTTCCGACCATAGTAATAGTTGTCTAAACTTTCTTTTTCTCTTTCTTAAGTGCCAAGTAATTGAAGCAGTAAGTGTCAGCTTGAAAAAGTAATAAATTCTTCTTTATTTAAAAAATGTCAAATATTTTTTGAACAAGTCCAATTTGCCCCGATTATTAATTGGTAGCAGGGAGAGTAGTACATTCTTTCATCCAACCATCCAATTGTCAAATATTTTGGAATAAATTTAGTTTTACAAAACATTATTATATAGTAGAAAATTGAGAGAGTACTTTCTCCCCCCTCTCCCCATTGTCAAATATTTTAAACTTAATCCATCTGTTTGCCAAAATTATTAATATTTGGAATTAGAAAAAGGACGTTCTTTCATTTCCGACCTAACAAAAAGCATAAACCCTTTCCTAACCCTTTGTTAGATTTTAAAATGTTACTAAGAACTTTGAAAAATGCAATAACTTTGAAACTGAAAGAAAATATAATAATATTAATATTAATAATAATAATAAATAAATAATTAATTAAAAAAAAAAAAAAACCTTTGCAAGATGGTTGAGAGTCATCAAGTGCGTTTTCATTTTCTGGAAGTCGCAGGACTTCTATCTCCTCATCATTCCCTTTGAGTACCAGGTCTCGTGCCGTCAGAGGTTTAAACACTGTAATTAAAATAAATAAATCACAAATTAATTAATAACTTATTTTGAGATATATCACAGCTAACAAGTTTTTGGAATAGTTGTATGTTTTGTTATTTATATAATATCCGAAATTTATTGGTGATCCATTAATTCGGTTGTACGATAGTCAAAATAAGATATTTTGCTGAAATTATTCATGATTTAATACATATGTATAAAAAGTTATTTTGAACCTATATACATATTATAATTTTTCATATACTCAAAACAATCTTCCTTCGAAGGGTGTTTAACTAACCAATATATGTCATTGGAACAAAATAGGGCTTATTAATGGGAAAATAATATTAGGGATTTCTTCATTTTCAAGGCTCGAACTTATGATTTTTGGCTATGGATGAAGGAATGCAAATTCATTCTGTTAGTGGTGGAGCGGAGTCTAGTTCTGATTAGACATAACTGGTAGCTCCTAGCTCAAAAATAGGTATTATTTGTGTTAAAAAAAAAAAATCAATTGAAAGCCAATAAGCATAAACAAAAAGTGTAGTTAGAATCAATGGCCCAAATTATATTCTGATGCCATCCATGTCATTTAGTGATAATAGTGGTCATAATTGTTTAAAAATATGCATGAGATGGGGGATTAAGGGGCTAATTAAACGTACGTGATGCAAGAAGCAAGAAAGCAACCACGTGAGATAACTTGACTATACTCTTTCCCTCCATTGCCTTGCTTTCAAGAATATAAATATATTATAAATCGGAAAGAAATCCAAATTGTGATGTGTTAAGACCCATTGGTTCATACATAGGGTATTTATAGAGAGTCACCACCTCAATTACGTGCGATATTTAATCTTCTTTGAAAAACCACCACATATTTTTTTTTTTCGAAACATCGCTAGTGTCGCATTTTACTCTTTTCAGTTGATTTAATAAAAAATACATATAAACATTATCCGTTCACAATTACGAGCTAGGTGTGGCTACCACACATTAGTGTCATATATCATTGAAGTCTTGAAATAATACACTGTATTACTCCCTTTATTCACTTTTTACTTGTTTATAATGGACTTTGTAATTTTTTTAAGAAATAATAAATTAAATGCATATTTTATTATAGTACTCTGCATTTCAAAAGAAATTAGAAATAATTCGGAGAATGAATAGTTAAAGTGAATGGAGTATGTGAAAATAATGCAAAGGACGAAAGGAAATAGTATAAAAGAATAAAAAAGAGATAATACCAAAAGAAAGAATGCTATGGTCCCCTATGAAATGTTCTTATTCATGAGTCATTTTGTTAGTATGTAGAACACATAAAAAATTTGTTTTCTAGATACGTACTTGATATTGATAGCTCCTAATTATTATGGCCTCCAATTTCCTGAGTTGCTTTTAGTTCAACTTTTTTCTACTAACCATGCATATTGCATTTACTCTATAAACTTGTGATATTAAATTACTTTTTCTGTCCCAATTTATGTTTTATTTTTTACTCACTTATTAAGAGTCAATTTTACTAATCTTGAAAACTAAATTAAATTAGATTAACTTAAAAGAGGCATACTCGATGAAAAGTAGATTAACTTAATATTTTAAAATTAAAATTTAGGTATTAAAAATTATACAAAATATACTACTTATATGAT